>NW_021853750.1:132803-169637 GCF_003651465.1 Formica exsecta
TTATATTATATTATTTATTATATTATTATATTATTATATTACGTATTTTATTATATTATTATATTATGATATTATATTATTTATAATTATATTATATATTATTAAACAATAATTCATATTTTTCAAAATTCTATAATTTGTATTTATAAAGAGAAAGCAAAGAGAGAGAGAGAGAATTTTTATTGCACACCTTCAATATCTCCTGAGCTTGATCCGAAATGATGGCTATTCATTTGTATCTCTTATATTCGCGGAATGATATGTCCCGCATGATTTATCCGGACTCGCTATTTCGTCGGCACGTCATTTCCTCGCGCAACACCATTAATATATCGCGACTATTAAAATATATCCAATCGCGACGCGCGGTATAAATGCCGTATAAGCGAGTTTCCAATCGCTGCCGATATTCGCCTGGCGCGACAAAGATCGATCGGTTCGGACTCGACGGCTCCAAGGCGACCGGCGCGGCGTGCAAGAAAACCGTCGCTTTACAGACGAGCTTGATGTCGCGACGTCTAATAAAAGCGCGTTGCAAAAAAGTGGCCGAGACTGATTCTAACGCCGTAATGACGCCGTTTTCTTCTCGGGCGAAAGGGGGAGAGGGTGAAGAATTTTCGGACTTACATTTGTCTCTCTCTCTCGCGGCCGGTCTTCTTTGTGTTCAGTAGTTTGTTCGCGAAACTTGCAACGCGATCGCGCCGCAAATATTTGTCTCCCAGAATGAGAACGAAGAGAACGACGCGCCAATGTTTCTTCTGAAGTGCGGTTTCTTTAATTTATTACATCATGCGATGTACTGGTCATTTATTGGAACGAGTGTTTTCGTACAGTATTAGCGCTTCTTGTTCTCTCAGTTTAATCTTTATATAAGGATTGTTATCTATACGGACGTGCACTATTATTTCATCTCTATTTCGGAAACATTAAAGATATCTAGCTCCCTCAAAAAATTCGCGTGTCGATCGATGGCCTTTCGTTCCATCCGTGTCGATATCTCTATTCATTGTTATCGCGGGAAAACGTATCTACTTAACGAGAGATTCAATTACCAGCTGTATTTCACGCCAACCTGTTACCGTTACTGTCCAAACGCTATCGATGGCATGGTAAAAGCGTGCTAATACCCGTCCAAAGCCGATTCAATTTACCGCGACCGGCGTACATGATAATAAGCAAGAGATTTCACCATTTTCACATGGTAATGCGATAACGATCCGTTAAATTATAAATCTTTCATTTAATGAGAATTAAGCGGCTATCAGTGTAACAATTTTGTTACAGTATTGTTATTTGCGCCGAGCAAATGTCGAATTGTATAATGCCGGCAATTATCGGGAAAACATTGTGATCCGATAAAAGCGGCTTACAATTGTGATATGTCGGAAATTTCATTCGGCCTATCCATTTTGAAAAGCAAGCCGAAGTGTTCGCGTCCGGCGGATAACGATTTTGCGCGACAGAATGACGTAACGCTTTTTCGTTTCATTTTTCACAAAAAAAAAAAAAAAAAAATTTAAGCTGCTTGATCGAGAAACATCAAAAAAAATTTTATCCCTTGTCAAAATTTATTTCCTTCCTTCTACTATCCTTCTATTAAAAGTTTAATTATATACTGATACACCATGTACTTCACAAAAAAAAAAAAAAAAAAAATTTAAGCTGCTTGATCGAGAAACATCAAAAAAAATTTTATCCCTTGTCAAAATTTATTTCCTTCCTTCTACTATCCTTCTATTAAAAGTTTAATTATATACTGATACACCATGTACTTAATACATTATCACTTTTCATACAAGAAACGTAAAAACATATCACTCTAGCAAGAGGAAAAAAATAGAAATTGAAAAATTGCAAAGAATTAAATATTTTGCAATTGCTATTATATAACACACACAAAGCACTATTGAGTCGATATATCCGTTTATCTCAACAGATTATATTGAATAATTTTATGAAAGAATTAAATATAACATTGTTCACGTCACTAGAAATTTCTCGACGAATTATTTAAAAAAAGAATTATACGCAAATATATATATATATATATATATATATTTTTTTTTTATACATTTGTTACATCAATTGTAAATCCCGTACGCTCCGTAATAAGATTCAGAGTGCATTAGTTTGAAATCGTAAAACGCCTCGTCTCTCGACTCGCTTCTTGCAATTTGGTTATCGCGATGAGAATATTTCGCCGTGATTCCACACCGCAATCCGGTCGGTGCCGAGTGGCTTTTAGTCGGGCTACCGTGAATGAAATCGGATCGAACTTTAGCGAACTAGTACTGCTTTGCGCGTTCTCTATGTCCTCGTTATACGCCAACAAACCGCCCAAAAACCCGTAACGTCCAACTGGATGTTGCTCTTTCAGGGGAGTAAAGGATCGAAAACACGACGATCGCGATTCGTACGATGCACCGTGAGAACGCGAAATTACGGTATCGATTTGCGGATAAAGGTGAAAATGCGTTGTTATTATATCAGGTAAGCTTTTTATCCGTGTAAAGTGCGCGTATTTTGTATTATATATTATTACATTGTAATTAATATTATCGTGTTAAAGAGGCAAAAGTAATATGTTAATAATTACATCACATTCGTCGCATTTATTTTGCTCGATGATATTCTAAATAATTGTATTATATTCGTTCTTTATTGCTCATATTATTATCTGTCATTTTGAAATGTAATATATAAAAGTGTTATTGATTTTTCTCTATCTGGGTCGCTGTATCAAATACCTAGTCTGTGTATTTTAAGCTTCGCGAAAAAATGACAGCTCTGCGGTTCGTATCGTCGGCAAAGTGCTCGCAATACCCGCGATGCACTGAAAACGAAGTTGCGATAGTAATCGCCGATGTTAATCACACGACTTTATGCTAGACCATATCGTGCAATTATAGCGCGTGTCGGCCTAGATGTATGATGTTCTGTTTATATGGTCAGTCTATAAATAATGCTAATATCAATTTTTTATGTCACGATAATCAGTTGTCAGTGTTATAATTTTTCTAGCAAGTTTTATTCGTAGAAAATATTCAGTGAAATATATATATATATCGAAAATTTATAAAAGATTTTTATGCGAATCTGTGAAATGAAAGATTTAAAATAAACGAGAGAGAGAGAGAGAGAGAGAGAGATGATTACATATATCAGTACAATTTTCGTAGAGATGTATGCCGCTTTTGTTAGCTTAAATAAAAGCTTGCAAGACAACATGGATATATTTATGAAAGATGCGATATTGTTGCAACGTAAATACGCTTAAAATTCACAGTAACATACACATTCGCTCACCAATATATTCCTGTTTTGTTTGCTGGATGTATCCCGTGATATTCTCTCTGCCGCATAAATAACCGTCGAATGTTCCGGCATTGCCGAGATTCGGTGAGGAAAAGATCGATGTGCGCGAGTAGTTTTCCCAAGGAAATTAAATCGCACGGCAAATACGAACGCAATCTCTCTCTCTTTTTCTCCCTCCCCCCTCTCTCTCTCTCTCTCTCTCTCTCTCTCTCTCTCTCTGTTTCTCATCGCATTGCGAACTCAGTCGCTAGGCAAATTAACGTAACAACGTTATGGTACATATACGTACTGATTACAGGCGCAGGATAGTCTTCGTTAAGCTTAGCTTACGGTGCCCATTAGCCTCACAATGTAACCGGGTGCATTGCAAATGCCGTACCGGGTCTATGTGTGGTTCCGTGCATGAAAAACGCGATTTTATGGCGACAAATTCAACGGCGAAGCGAATTTCCCGTTATCGCGCGCGTTATTGTTCATAAATGCTGTTTTCATATTTAAAAAAGCTACGCGTGACTCCCGTATTCGCTAAAAATCGGGGATCAAAAGCACGCGACAGACGTTAAATCCTACACCGTTACCGTCGCCGTTTCTAAGCGCGCGCGACGTTAATGACTTTAACGGTCCTGTATCGTTCGTTGACGCCGGTCACAAATTAATTTCCGTGATATTCGCGTATATTGCTAAATATTTGAGTAATTGCAGCTCGTCGCTACAGTCACGAAATCACTTAAATTCACGAGCATTATATAAAATTCAATAGCGCATTACTGTGTGCATTTTATTAACAAGAATTCTACTACTGATAGCGGGATATTGAAGAATTAATATACAAAATTGCAGTCAGACACACACACACAGTAATTTTACCTTATTTACAACGTTATGTTTTCGTATAATAGTGATTCGTTGACTACATTGTAGTCTCTGTGTGAAACTACAAGTTTCATGGAAAATTTAAATTAGTCACGCTAATATGCCATTTACTCATACAGCGGCTAAGTATACGCGCGCGGTTAGTAATATACTGTATTAATTTAAAGACGGAACATAATGCATTTGTGTGTTTCTTGTAAAATTAATTCTCGCGAAATGATCTTAAAATTTTAATTCAGCTTATAAGTAAATTTATGTATATTTATGTATATTTTTTATCTTTATTTATTCTTTTTTATCTATATTTAAAAAAAATGTAATTTCTCAAAAAAAAAAAAAATTTTTTTTTTTTGCATCTTTGTAAA
Source organism: Formica exsecta (assembly GCF_003651465.1). Lineage (NCBI taxonomy): Eukaryota > Metazoa > Arthropoda > Insecta > Hymenoptera > Formicidae > Formica > Formica exsecta. The sequence continues at coordinate 137,357 of NW_021853750.1, forward strand.
AGAAAAATTATTATATTACATTTAATGTTTTTCACGTAGAATAAGTGCAAAATACATATGTATATAAAAATTTGGGATTTTATAGAGGTTCTTAACTTATTGTTTAATTCATGTTTAAACTTTTTATATAGTAAAATACAGGTAAATGTAAATCTATACATATATATATTTTTCTTATGTTGAGAATCTGTGTTTCTTTATCACATAATACGAAAGCGGTTATTGTAACAATAATACATGCGATAAATCGAAAAAAAAAGATGAATATTATTCAAATATTTTGTACTCAAGTATCTTACCTTTAGGGATAAAAGATAATCTTCCTTTTCAAGCTCTTCGAGAAGAGCCACACCAGGTTCGACACATTCGCGTTACAAGATGCTCGTCATTATGACAGCGGATAGGGGTGGTATCTATTGTCGCTACGGGCAAGATAGTAACCGATAATGTTACGCATTTAGTATATACCCCTAGCCTCTTTATCGAAGTGCTTCTCCCTCGGGCGGTATTATTATGAGAGAGCTGTGCCCGGATACAGTCGCGCTCTTAGCTTAACGCATTGTTAGCCAGCGAATTATCCGATGCGATCTGTTGTCTGTAATCCTTCTCGGGAATTTGAGCGTCATCCGGAAAGGGACATCTCCGTCGTTTGTACGAGAGAATCAGCCTTATACACGATTCTGCTAGATACATTGATAAATCCGTCTGCAATTGCGCGTTCTTAATTGCCTTCAGTTATCGTTAATGTCTATCGTAATCGATATCGCAACGATTATGATATTGCTTCATGTTTTAAAGACTTAAGCCACTGCGAACGGATGAAATAATGATCCGTTTTCCGGTTCATATTGTCGAAAAATTCTCTCTGTGAAATATTTTGTGTGTTTTATACATTATTAATCTGGTTTTATACATTATTAATCCGGATACTAAGCGTATTATAGAAAAAAGATAAAAAAATTGAGTGATATCAATAATTTGTCTTTTTATAAATTTATACATTTTTATGATTAGCAAACGAAAAAAAAAATAGATTTATTTTTCTTGTTATTATAAAAAATATTCCTTGTTATAGTAAAAAATTCTTATAGGAGATAAGATGTGTAAAGTAGAGCTCTCATCTTATTTTTCATTATCGATTTCGACACTCTAAAAATAACCCTACTATTCGTCTGCAACATAGTTTGCGATATCGACAGCTCTAAGGTGGTTTTAAAGCTACTCGATTAAGGATTGTGGAGCGGTAAAGCGGAATTAATTCGTACCGCGTGTACATCGCATAATTAATTACCTGCCGTATCTCCGCCGTGCTTCTCTTTCCTCTCTTTCTCTATGTCACGTCCTTTCCGCCTTCCTTTTAGCGATCCTGCACGCAAAGCGAACCCCACTGCGATTCGTTTCTTACGTTAAATGGCGCGCCGTTTAGCCCCTCGAAACTCAGATATACGACCGGAGATAGTTTCGTTTAAGCCGGAATTCCAGGCTGGCTCTATGGACGTGCGAGGAATCGAATTAGAAAGCCGTTTGAGAAGAAACGCGTCTGAAATATCTAAAGCGTAATTATTCCGCGTTTGTCTGCGCACAGAGTTTTCCAAAGGATGCATGCTTTTTTTGGTACGACGGATGTTACAAGACGAATTAAGAGGAATGTTAATCCTTTCGATTAAAATTGTGTGATATTGATGTATGATATGAATACTTAAATCTAGAATTTCAAGATTATACAAAGACATATGATAAAATGCGTCACAAAAGTTTCTTTTTCTTTAAATCCGAGTGAATTTTATTTCGAGAAAATTACAACCGAAAAATTAATTAGCAGAATATTTGATGTATAAATAAGAAAAAAAGATATTTGCTTTGTGTAAACTTCTCTTTTATTCTGTAATAAAAAATAAATGTTACTAGTTTATATTAATAATTCACTTTTATATACTTTGTCAAGTTTTATGATTTATAGTTTTCGGCGTATTAAATATTTTGCGGAGAAAAAGTCGATTTGTCTGAAAAGCGTCACTTCCAGAACGTTTCGTATAATCGCTTCGCTTCGCGATTGTAATCTCTAAACGTGTTTTAAAAATCGGAGACAGTTTGTCTGACGTGCGACGGAGCCCATTTTACCCTTACAGCCTACCTGTATTATCATTGTTGCAAATTGCGCGTCATTTGTCATCTGCCAGTGATAGCCGGAGTCCGATTCATCACCTGCCACCTGCCGCGACCGTGGTCGTTACACAAAAACGTTCTATTCAATCGCCACAATTACTCGTTAACTCAGCATGACGTTCCTTTAGTCGTAGTTTAATTTTTGTCCGGCAAAAATGAACATCGTTGAGCAGGGAAATAGCTTTTATATTAAAGAAAGATATATTTAGATACATATTTTAATATTTTATGAATATTTAAATTTAATTATTACCTCTCTCTTTATACGCTTCTCTTATTATAACAGTATTTTTCGTAACATTTTACATAAAAATACGAAGATTTTCAGAGAACATTTTCAACTCAAAATAGCTAAAACTGACACTCGATTCTGTAGAAAAGCCATTTATTTGCGTGTATTCAAACGTCACAAGCTCTGCGTGGTACATCCGAAGTACAGTGTAATTATCATGTCCCTCGAGGTACGCTCGAATATATTCCAGACGCACCTTATTCCAGCCAGTGAAAATGTTTGGTTCGTAAACCACACGAGATTATATGGCTATTTAATTATTGCTGTCGGGTACTAAAATAATAAATGTGTGGGATTATTTAACATCCGGCTTCATAGGAGCGTTATTTTACGAGCGACGTGTGGACGTTGCATTAAAACTTATTGATACACGCCGGCGAAGGCAGGGTATCAGCCGTTGGCGTTTTTTGCCCCCATTTTTTTACCTCCGTTTTTTGATCCCAGTGCAAAATCTCGGTTTTGAGTATACTTATATGTATTTGTTCATATGCATAGAAAGATGGGACGGGATGTTAAGTAATTAAAATTCTCTTATGCCGCCGTTCATATACTGGTTTCGTACATAGGAAAAGAATGTTGTTTAATCTTTATATATTTTTATAATAATTTTGAAAAGTAAGCATTTTTTAAATTAATTTTCTATCCCTTAGGGAGAGAACATCAATTTATAAAATACGAAAAATATAAATAAATCTTTGATATTTAAAAATGTTACGAGGTCGAGGTTGTTTTGAAAATATCAATTCGGTGATGTATTTTGCATCGCGATTCAACTGTATTTTCAATATTAGTTTCTATGGGTACAGTCGAGAACTCGCACAGTGATTCCTGAATACTAAAAAGATCCGTGCTGTACGCATCGCTGATTACGTTTACTCTTATTACATTTCGCGAAAATGCGAGAAATGCGACGGTCGAACATTCGAAATGAGTATCGTTTCATAGAAAACAGCATCGAGGACAGCGAAAAGCGAGCTATAAAGAGATGTCGGGAGATTGTCGAATCAATGTGCGCCGTAAATCGCCTTTTCGCGACGCGTTATCGTTGACGGGGCGCGATAAGCCGTTTTCCGCGCAACGACCGAGATGCGTTTTCACCGATAGTCCATGCGTCGTAAAATGTACGCGAACAGAGTGAGAACACATGAACGCGAGAGAACGAACGTCGAACTCTCGTTGAACGTGATCGTCGTTGCCAATTTCTCTCTTTCTCTCTCTCTTTCTCTATCTATGGTGGAAATCACGTTCTCGCGAGCAAAATTTGGGAACGAGCTCTTGATGATTCGCATTAAAAAACGAGAGGACCAGTACTTTCGTCCGGAAAGAGTTTCTGCCCATGCAAGGATCGTATTTATGGCACGCATATTTATATGTCTAAATACAACTCTTCGAGTGCTCATCTAATATTCGCATCGAATTTCTATTGGATAAATGAAAAAAACTTGAGTTTTAATATTTTATATATATCGTAAAGAGAGAATAATGGTTATTAATATATATTTTTATTACATATATATATATATATTTAGCGTTAAATATGATTTTCTATTACGAAATTGTTCTTAATATAAAATAGAGAGGTCGCAAATATTGCATCAAATAATGTATACATTACTTATTTATTTTTGTAATAAAAGAAATTAAATTTTTAATATTTACTTATAATTTATTATTTAAATATGCATGTGTACTTTTTATACACAAGTTGGATTATAATACATTTTTAATTGAGTGAAATTTGCATTTGCGTATCTCGGCTCGCAAAATTCAAAATAATGTATTCTCTCCATTGTCTTTTTTTTTTGTATGAAAAATAAGAATATTTTTAAAAAATTATATATACAGGGTGTCCCATAATTCGCGGATCACCCGCCATGTGCAGGTAGAGCAGATGAAACCGAGAAGAAAAGTGTTTTATAAAATTCTACATTTTCAAAACAATTTTTGCTAGATGATATGAAATACTTTTAAGTGTTTCAAGTTTCAAGAAACAAGTTCTATCAAATATATACTCATTGCATTTATAATTTAAATAAATTGAACGAGTATTACAGTAACCTTCGCGCACGCACGTGCGGATTGCCTTATTATCTCGCCGTCGGCCATCTATTCTGAAATGAACGCGTACGTGGGCGCTGGCTTGTAAACACTCGAGGCGATAGTCGCCATGGCGAGATACAAGCGGATGCACCACCGGTCCCTACGATAAATGTTGCTTTTGCACGATCGAATGTGTGAGGTTTCACCGCTGCGGAAACAAGAGAGCGAAAAGTGGTGGGCGAATGGTCGACACGAGATTGTAGCGAAATAAGGTAAACCACGTGCGCGACAGGTGCATGTGCAGCATACAAAATAGAGCTTCATAAACTTCAGAATTTTGTGGAAGTTTCGAAATTAAAATAAAATAAGAAGTGAGATGAAATAAATGGGTGAAATGAAATGAGACGAAGCGCGTTTCACAAATTGAAATGTTGCGGAAGATGCAAATGGATAATGACTTTAATTGATTTCAAATATGTAAACTATTATATTTACGCAGAATTCAAGCGTCTTTTGAAGATACACGTGCGTTCCGTTTGTTGCAAAATTAGCGAGAATGTATCTAATTATACAATAATTAGGAACTCGAGTGGTCGATAACGCACGGTTTATCCTGTTGCGATTGTAACAGGACACCCGAAACTCGAGTCGTATCTCGTAGATAATATGTCAGGCGAAGACAATGTCAAGACGGAAGCGAACGGACATGGCATGTTTAGTTAGGACAACGTTCACGGTTAGTACACTGATCACTATCGAGGATAGAGACGGGCAGATAATGCTTAATACAAACTCCGGAAAGCTACGTATCCTACTCTATGGAATTGACATGCGCGAGACGTTGTATGTTCCATGAGATACTAGATTTACGATGCATCTTTTGTTTTTGCGCAGCCAAAAGTTCGACTAGAGAATATTTCTGTTGATGAATTGGAAAACATTTTTTATGTGCCATCATAACTATTACACGCGCGACAGAAGGTCGTTTAACGAGAGTTATTCACGCACATCAATGTACTGACAATATGATTCAGCAAAATGCAGAAATTGCGAATTATTAACGCTTTTAGCGAAAATATGGTTAATGCAACTGGCTAAATTAAATTTAAGTTGATTTAACATAAATGTAAATTAAATTCGTATTAAGTTGTATTAAGTTGCGCAGAGTCTAATCGAATTTAATTACCAGGATATTTAATTTCGTGAAACTCGCGACAGAGGATGGCAAATTCTCCGGCAAAGTTTACGGTTGGAAAAAGTTGATTCCAGATTATTCATAGAGATGGAGAGACGGAGAATATCCGTTGATTATAAATAATGCTAGATCCTTCGTCGAGGTTCTTGAACAATGTTAAAAAATACGTCTGACGACACGATTGATACGAGCGCGTATATAAGCGGACGCGATTTTATTTGCATATATCCGAATCTACACGGCTTTTGGCTTGTTTTTCAGAAATGTTGGAAGGGTTGAAATGTGGGAACGGGCAAAAGAGGATGGAGGAGAGATACGGAAGAGGGATTGCGAATACATGTACGCGATGCGGTACGATTGACAATAAACGCCGATCTATCGCATAGCGCGTTCCCGCGCGTGTTATGCGCTGAAAATCGTACAAAGGCTCCCCTTCCTCCTCCCTCTCTCTTTTCGTCTCTCCCTATCTCCGTCCTCTCGGCCATGGTGGAATGGCAGAACGAAATCGATTACATCGATGAACGCTGGAACTACTCACCGCGGACGAAACGCAAGGAAACCGCGAAATTCTCTGTTGAAATTGTGAAATTAGGGGGATGTAGATTGGGGCGACAGTAGAAAATGTGGGGAGAAGGGGAAGAGGGAACGATTTCTGCGAGTATCGAATTAGAATCGCGACACGCGCTCACACCATTGTGAGAAATTTAATTTCACCAAGAGAAGTCGATACGAAAAGGCGATGAGTGGACGATGGAAATTTGAATCTCTATCTAGCGGTTATTCTCTTTTGTTTTTTATTTTTTTATTTTTTTATTCTTTTTTTTAGTGCGACCAAGCTAGAACTATTTCCATTATTGCCAATACGCGACTCTTCGCCGTCGTGTATATATGAGGAATATTTTTTCAATTTTTTTTTTTTTGCGGAAACTTTTTATAAACTGTTATTATATAATTATCTTTAATCTGAATATTTTTTCCCTCTTATATCAATTTTATATATATTATAACATTTATTAAAAATGATTTGATGTGTTATTTATCTCTTTTAAAATATTTATTTGTTACTTTGCGCAGTTAAAATTCCACAAATTTCTATTAATTATATCCATTTCTGTTAATTCTATTTACACGATAAAGTGACAAATGGAAATTTATTTCCACTAATATCTTTATATTTTATATCTGTGTTTATTTTTTTAATTATTTTAACAATATATTAATAAAGAAAAAAACGGAGTGAATCTATGAATCCAAATCGAGCTCATCGGTAAACCCGAGCGTTCGCGACGTCCTATGGATGGTGGTCATGTTGACACTTTTGGTGTACGCTTTTTTAATTGAATATATTCTTTTTCATTTTATTTTCGCGCGCGCGGAGAGAGAATGTGCGGCAAAAAAAGGATCAAGAATAAACCAGACTTTGTTATTTCTGTTATTAAAGATGACGAATAATTAATCTATCTGTCTCTTTGTCGAGTTAAGGGCATTTAATTCCACTATGTCGTTAACAGGATCGAAAGGGTTACAGTTTGTTGAAAATCGTACTATAGAGTAATGTACCGTTATTAACGTGTTCGCCAAAATGGTGATCACGTCGTGCAGATAATGACGTCATTCGATACGATACGTATGGATTCTGTCCATTTTACCGCGTATCCGTTTACATGCAAACCGGCCACATTAATCTGCGGATCTTGCTATCGGACATGCCATTCCCTTGTTCATAACAACCACGAGATTCTTGCGAAAGTAAGATTATGCGCGTCCGTGTGAAATGCATCGTGCAATTAATTTGCTAATAGACCGGATAATATTTGCTATAACCTTTTGTTAATTTGCAATAGTAATATCATTTTGCCATCAAATCTAATTAATAGTTTAGAAATAATTGTATATAACAGATGCAGAATCGGCGATTGGTAATATTTGCTTTGCCCACAGAGCTATATTTGTCAAATTTATTTTCTTTATTTCGAGAAAATACTCGAGATTAAAAAATCGAATTAATGAATCATTTATTATGACAATAGAAATAACCGGTTGCACGTTACATTTTCCCATTTTTACAGCATGGAGAATTAATGTATCGAAATATATATCGATAATCGAGATATTGATATATTTATTAAAAATTAATACTTTTGCAATATTAAGTTTTTTCTTTTTAATCATGTTTTTTATTAATTTGTTGAAAATATAAAACATATTTTTTCAAAGAAATATTGCTATTTTTTTATATAAATATCTTAATTAATTAAGTATTAATCTCACCAAAATTAGAGGAGTCTAAAGTGCCAAAACAAGTAAAATAGTAAAACAACACACACACAAGGCGCTTTTAATTGACAAGAAGGGATCGTTGCGAAAAACCGATGGCGGGATAGCGCAATCTTTACGAGTACGATTAAGGGGTTAAAGAAGAGTAGCGGCGAGATCGAACGTCGAAATTAACGTCGAACTTAAAAGGCGAGCTTCCCTCATGGTTATCGTGGAACGGATTCCCCGACTGAAGGTTGATCGTTACTCTTGACAACGACCGGGACTTAAACCGGGACTTTTATAGGGAAAGGGGGAAGGGGCTCTTATACATGTGGTCTTGGCAAAGACGCGCGGGATAGTACGGGTGAAAAAAAATCCCAGGTTGATTGGAAGCACTCCGTTTCTGACCTGTCGGCGTGATCCCGACACCGGGTGTTATCGCCCTTCGTTCGTCTTCCGGAAGCCGAAAATCCCGATTCTGTTCTCGCGGAACGAGAGGACGACGGGCCGTTTGCCACGCTGAAGGATTGGCTCCGTTCATCGGCGACGCGCGAGATAAGCGAAACAGATTAAATCGAAGGTAAAACCCCCGACACGTTTTACCTGCCTGTGCGCGCGCGATTCTGATATCCGCCATCCCGGTCGATATCGGGACCGATCGACGAATACCTTCAATCTCCGGCCACGGCTTTAAATGGAATTCTTCCCCCCCCCCCCCCCCCCCCCCCCCCCCTCCGCTTTGTTACCGCGTCGAGCTCTTTCCGTTCATCACACACGTTCGATCGATATGAATCGTTACCTACCGAATACCTATCTACTTATCTATTCATCATCATCATTTCATTCTTTCTCGCTTAAATTGTTATGTTATCTCATTTTCAGCGTAAAATTTTCGTATCTTATGTGCGCGCGTACTCGAATGTTTATCGACAATAATCAAACGTGTGCTTGAATGATTATCAAATTTCCGATGTTTATATAAATTTGCGAGAATCAACAGAAATTGATGGCGGATAAATTCACGTTTAACAACATGATGGTTTTTTCCAGAAACGAGAGAATAAGCTTCAATATACATATAATAATTTGGATATTTGCTGAGATTTCAATATCTCGCTGAATATGAATATACATAACAGGAATTGGAGAGAGAGAATTTTGATTTTAATATAGCCTTTATAGCCTATATAACCATATTTATAAAATAGCCTTTAAAATGTTAAGTAAATTTAATAATTTTTTTCTTCTAATTGTGTGTGTGTGTGTGTGTGTGTGTGTGTGTGTGTGTGTGTGTGTGTGTGTGTGTGTGTGTGTGTGAGATAGAAAGAAAAAAAATATATATATGTGTGTGTGTGTGTGTGTGTGTGTGTGTGTGTGTGTGTGTGTGTGTGTGTGTGTGTGTGTGTGTGTGTGATAAAGAAAGAAAAATCATATGTAAAATTTTTTTATATGGTTTACGAGATATCAAGAAGTATTTGGTATGAAATATTTATGCAGAGATTATATCTAATTAATTATGATGGCGGAAAATGTGGCGAATGAGAGACCCATGTGCAAGACTAAAGTGCAAGATTATCTTGTCCGTTAGAGATACTTTTAACAGCGGGTATTTAAATAGGTGCACAAGAGATAGATAAGCGCAAATTGTCTTCAAGAATCAAATTTCTCTGACATGAATTATTATCTGACATATTAGTTGTAAAATTGTCAGTTTGACATTTATTTGCTCGCATAATACTGATATTTTCGAGAACAAAAAATTTTGGAGATATTTATCTGGAGTTTGCGAATACTTAATTTCCGAAGACAGATTTCGATTTAAGCATAATTAAATTCTTATCTATGCTTTTTAATTGTTATTTAACGCTTTTTAATTCTTACGAAAATGCGAGCGTAAATTACAAAAGATTAATTTTCTCATCAAAGTTACAAACAATTTTTTACCGCTCTAGATTCCGTAATTACATCACTAATGGCAGTAGTTAAAAAATTTTTTAAATCATTTCCCGATTTCGAATATCGAAAATCTACAGTCAATTAATGGAGTAGTTTTTTTTTTTTTTAATTTGCTTATTTTTATCGCCAAACGATTATCGTAATTTCCTAAGTCGGGCATTTCGAAGAGGAAGGGCCAAGTATCAAAGTACGTGATCGATTTCGCTCCTAATTTCTATCAAACAACATTACTAAAGGAGGAATCTCTTGGCGAACTGCCAAGTATTACCCCCCGAGGAGAGAAGCAGTATTTACTCGGGGGCAACGGCTTTCGAATGCACATATTACTAAAGAGAACGACGTTGATGGAGCGTATAATAAAAATTCCCCGGCGAGAGTATTGTCTCTTCTTCTTCCCCTCCTCTCCTTCATCGGCTTGATCTCTCTGCGAAGAGATAAGAGAGTAAAATAATAATAATAAATCGATAGCTAATTACTCTCTTTAAACGGAGAACCGCGTTCGGTTCGCTAACTTTTATTCAAGATTGATTATTAGATTAAATACTTGTATTTCGTTCAATTACCCGTTAATGGAACAGGAAAATAATAATCTGCGCCAGACGTCTCCTTTCCGCCGCTGCGGCTGACGTTTTCGGTATTTACTGTCCACGAACGAACGAGACGTATCCGCATTTAATTTCACTCGATAAATATAAACGTTGTTAACAAGAGATAGAAATAGCGGTGATAAATTTACGTAGCCCGTACGACATTGCGGTAGATGAATTTCCAAGATTAAAGTAAACGTATGCGGGATCGAATATGCTGCGATCAACAACCACTTATATGAAAATATTCTCCCACTTAATAATTATTTAAATAATTATATAAAGATCCGAAACAGCAAAATAAAACTTAAAATGAAACTAGTAACTATTATTAATAATACATACGTAAAAAAAAAAAAGACTTATTATATAATGTATTCATAGATATTCAATATTTTTACATAGAAATTTTTTTATTAAGATCAGACATGTGTGTATATTATATATACATGCTTTCTATATAAATGTGTTTTATTATTAACATGGATTAGTAAATTTACAATTTTTATGGTTGATATCTATAGCCTGGTTGTTATCAAATACGATTCGAGGAAATCAATCGAAAAGATTCCTTCGCGGTTAGTCTCCTGCGTCCCACGGGAGTCGGGTAGACTCTTTCGTGATGGACAAGGTCCTGTCGCAGGACGATCCCAGCGATCGTAAACTTTTTCATAACTTTAATCGAATCGTTGGAGCTACCATGGCTTTTTGCGCGGTTTTAACCGCTTTGACGACGTCCGATTAAACGACTAAACGGCCACCCCTGTGAAAGCGGCTTCACTGCCCGGTCTTCCGAGTTACAGATAATGCTTTTTACGAGCAACGAGCCGTTTCTCGAAACCCGGCGTGACTTTTAAAGCCCTGACGGAGACTGCGGAAAGGGTGGATTACATTTGAAAGCGTGCTTTATCGCGATCGCGGTTCGAAAATTTTGTTAAACGCTACGTATATTCTGCAAGCGTATTTAGGACGAAATCCGCGAGAATGGAAGGGAATCAGATAGAAACGCGAAATCGCATTTTAAAATGTATATTGTCGATTATTAGTTATCGAGACCGATTGGCTAAACGCAATGAACATGATATATATAATATTTTTGATATTGATATGCGATATTTTACCGAAAAACGGCCTTAAGCAAATAAATATTTTAGGAAAGAAATAAATTTATACATCTCATTTTTCTTTATTTAGCTAAAGATATAAAAACACAATTGATTTATTATATATTGAATAAATTTCTGATGAGGTTATATTTAGTGAACGCTTATTATATTTTAATACTATTATATTATGCAATTTCTGGATTTATTTTAAAATTGTTTTATTGATAACACTATATTTATTTTATCAACGATATCAAAAATAATGTTGCATTTTTATGATTATCCAATATCTTGCAATTTTTGTAGAAATAAAAAATACATAATATAATTTAGATATATAATTTAGAAAATCAGACATTTATCTAACAGCGTCTGATCTTTAACTACTCTATTCGCTGAACATTAAGTAATAAAAAACTTATTTGTTCAGACATATAAATTTGACTTGTCTCAAAAAAACACTTATTTAAATATTGTGGCTTTTAACAAAATACACGTTGCAATCTGCTGGTCATATGCAAATGGTTATTTCGTAAAACTTACAAAAATGCTTATAATGAAAGGCATTTTTCTGTGTATTTAGTGTTATTTATAAAACATGTCTCGGATGCGCGCATGAATCACTGATCACCTAGAGCGATTCTCACATTGCGACGCTGTATAAGCGAGAATGCTCGGACCTCGGTATCTGGAGAGTACAAGGAGGAAGAGCGAAAGAGGAAGGGAGGAGGGATAGATAGATAGATAGGTAGATTGAGCGCAGGGGAACTCCGTGGCTCGAAGCCCTCAATTTGCTTTGGCTCGTAGAGAGAACCGCCAACCGATTCGCCTTCCATGCATACGAATGTAAAGCGCGAGTGAGCTATACGGCGTATCTTCTCGGCCCTGGCGCTAATTACTACCAGCTGCAGAAGCATCTCCGATCTTCCTCCTTTCGCGAATGGTACCTCGCCCGGCTGCACGCGTGTGTATGTATAATCTCGCGGCCACAAGAGAAACGTAAAGGCCGTTTGACGTAGTATATTGGGTTTACTCCTACAACGGTACTATTCGTATAAAGAGAGCCATATCGGCTGGAACAATAAATAAGTTTCTTAGAACAAGTCATATTAAAAGCAGCTCATCTGTTGTTAAAAGCAAGTACATGATATATACATAGGTGTTAAAGAAGTATGTAATAGCGTAATGTACACACAAAAAAATATTCCCATATGTAATACATTTAAATCTCCAATATCATTATATAATATGAAATAAAAAAAATATTCTTTAAAAAAATATTCGTCTGTTATACTTCTCATAATATTGAATATATAAATGGACCGTTAAAACACATTTAAGTACTTTACAACTTTAATATTATTCTTTTGAACATGCGGGTAAAAGTGACGAAATATTAATTTAACATTATTAAATTGATAGATAAAATAAAGAGGTAAATGAGATTAATGTTGCTGTAAATTAATTTCGAATTTTTGAGAAAAGATATTGTTTATAATATTCGTTGCGTCATCTATCAATGAACTTGTCTCTTTTAGATATTCAACGCAACGCAACTCTATAATTGGTTTTCGCATTTTAATATATATTATGTGTGCAATTGGGGCTTCGCTTTTGCGTGAACATTAATTTTCTTCCTGAGAAATTCAAAGTGACAAGTTGTCCGGTTTTTTTTCACAACCGACATATGAGCGGTCTTCATTATTCAGATAAATGTAAGGTATTTTGCGAACAGTACTCACGTTCATAAGATACTCCTCACACGTAGATGCCAACGCTAGGTTTGGATATGGAGCCATGAAGTCTGACTTCAAGGAAAAATATTCTCTGTTAAAAGAAACACATATGTCGGAGAGCAATCCTGATTCTTTAATGCTCGGGGAAAAAGATTGATTTTCAGAAAAGAAGAGAGAGTTGAAGTTAAAATTTATATAAGGTCTAAAATATATAAAATATAGAAATACACAAGAAATTTATTAGAAACAAGAAATTTTTTTTCTCCATTAAAATACTCATGACAGTGAAATCGACACGATTTCACTGCCTGTTTTCTTATAATTACGGACACTGATAAACATCGTTAACTCGCTACAAAATATCACAACAGTTATACACAAGTCTAATTATTTCTCTCTCTACGTCCGCCCGTAGGCGTGGATATTAATTTCCTTTGCGGGAAACGTACCGCGACCGGAATGAGATTCTTTTCGAGTATATCGCGACGTTAAGTGACGAGACACGCTCGACATACGGTTAAACCAGCAGCACCTGCTGCCACCGTTGGCGGAGTCCTCCGAATAAATGTCTTCCGGCAAAGACTGATTTTGGGGTAGCTCCGGACGCAAGAAAACGAGATTAACCTCGATCCGCAGTAATTTATTGGCGTAGGTTAGCGAGGTAAAGTGGATTTTTTTCTATGGAGTATCGCGTTTATATAGACAATGAGTTATGTGAGGATCGAAGAAGGGAAGGAGACATTTGTTGTGTGATCTGGAATAACGTTCTCTCTCAAGAGCGCTAAAGTGTAAATGTATAAAAATTAGAAGTCAATAGTATAACGTATGTATACTTGTATATCTTGTAGAGTAAATTTAAATTTTATTAATAAATAATATAACATACGTATATGTGTGCGTAGATGCATACAGTAAATGCATAGGAAAGGAAGAAAGAGAAACAATGCATTAGGTATTTCTGCCCCATAATTCAAATGAGATTTCTAAGTTCAATTGTTATGTGACGGAAATAGGAAGTCATGGAACAGTAGGTAACTCAAAGGTATTCAATGATTATAGGCATAATAGGTAGGCAGTTCCAGAGTTGAACTATTCCATAAATTTCATAGGTTTAACTTCACAGATTCTACGCCAAGAATTTACATTTGTATTTATTTTGATGCTATATGAAAATAGATGAAAATAATTCCTCACTTGTAACATAATTCAATGCTTATTTCATTATACTATGCAGGCGATAAGTTTATTAAATTTTGTAATAAAACATAATTATGTATTTTTTATACATCGCAATTGATTGTGAGACGAAAGGATATAGGTGTCATTTTAATAAATTCTAATTTTATACAAACAGCAGGAAAAATCGAGCGAGACAAGTTAATATATCGAAAAGTGGAACGCGCGATGCTTCTTACGTCAACTGTTGGGCATTTCGATTGCTCGTGCAATGAACTGATAAAATGTATAATTTTATACCAAGCCAGAAAATCAATTCGAACACACACACATACACAAAAGCGAGGAAAAGAGAGAAGACGAAATATGGCGGTGGCGAGTCACATGCGTCAGTCGCGGAGCACACAGGAATTATTTTTTTCATAGCCCGATCCGAGATAAACGGATCTTACATTTCACTTACTTATTTATTTATCTCGCGCGGATGGGCCACGCGCGGACGTAAATTTCGGCGAGAGACGCGCGTCTTAGTATTACGATGACGACGAGGGTTAAGTACTGCGTGGCCCGTTCATTCCCGGGGGCGGTAGAATACGAGATGGGGCTTCCCGTCGGGACCACAGCTGTCGGCAGTTGTGCTGTGCTCTGCCATGCGCCGGGTAAGAGGTAGAGAGCTAAACGTGACTCGTTGCAATCGTTTACGAGGGTTGTAAAGGTCACGTTGCGTCGCGCAAAGTATGCGTTTCGCGCTTTTGCGAAAGCGAAGAGAGCACGCGTACACTTAAGGACAACCGGTGAATGGGATTGAGTAAACGTCATTATTGCGAGCTTCACGTTGTGAAATGTAAAAAATTATCGATAAATTGGCTTACGTTGCGTCAAGCATGTCTGCGGTTGTCGTTACCGCATAACTTTTCTGTAAATGATATATTTTAGAGAATAGTTTTAATTATATTTTTCAAATGACGCCATTATAAAAAATATAGATGAATAATATATTGAGTTTTATGTATATTATATAATAAAGATGTAAGTTAAGTTTTTTGTGTTTAGATTTTTAGACATCTACAATAAGCTACTTTATTCATGTTAAGAGAATATCTCATTTGTCGTAACCAAGTTTTAAGATTATATCTTTTCTCAAATTATGTAAGACGCAAATGGATCTTCTCCCTTAATGTAAATTTTATACAATCTTCGAAAGGAACTAAGTGGATCAAGTAGACTCATCTACAGTGGGAAGATTAAAAGCGACCGCATGTTGCGTTTCAATTATTCTCTCGATACGGAGTCTTGAGTGTTTTACGACTTTCGAAAAGTAAAGTAAATAAAAATTCCGCGGAGCGCAGAAAGACAAATATATCTCTTTTTGCATTGCTGCGGGAAAAATTATATCTAAATAATAATATCTCTTATGTATCATTTTAAAAGCTTTGGATGAGCACGAGATGTCGAATCTGATAAAATAACTGCAATGTAAATCCTCACCGGAACAAAAAGATAGGAACAATAAAAATTATTCGTGCGTCCGTATCCAATGTAGATATTCAAAAAGAGTTTAAGAGCTTGAATAATGCGATTGATTATAACAATGTCGGCAGTCGACCATAATGAACGATAAAATTATTGAAACCATTTTACTTTTTAGATGAAAAAAATTTCACGTATAGAGAAAGAAAGAAGAATATTGAACAAATTTTTAAATAAATGATAAAAATTATTTTTTTCTAATTTTAATATGCATGACTTTAATAAAATTTAAAGATTTTGTTACATATGTATCTAACGTTGAATTTCAAAAATATGGAGATTCTCATAAAGTCGGTTTCAATCCGATTAAAAAATTTATTTTGTTTCTGCAACAAAAATTATGAGAGAATTGGCATATCATTATTAAAAAACGATTATAGACAACTACGATGCTTAATAATCGGCCGCAATATATCCGCAAAGATATCTATGACTGAAAAGAAAAAGAAAGGGTTTACAATAGATTATCGTACTTTCAAATGCAAAAGCGGTGAGATTGTGGATTCTGTGAAAGAACGAGACTAGAAAAGAACGTCTCTCTGCGGAAACCTCGAACCCCGCGGATCATCCCGTCGAGATTCGTCTCGGACGGACAGGAGAAAGAATTTCGCCGTCAGCAATTTCTCAGTGCGGTTTCCGCGCGCGCGTAACGGAAAGCAATCGCCTCGAAAAACAGACGGGCAAATTAAATTTTTCTGGCGAAGGGAAACATCCACGCGATTCTTTTCTCGCTTCCTCAACTCGAAGAAATATTCCTTCAATCCATACCATCCACGTTCTTTCGCGCGTTTCGTACGCTATCCCCGATCTATTTAAAAGCGATAGTTTATCGCTATTCGGAGGCGCGACCATCCATTGGAACGGTTTCGTGGGTAAATTTCGTGCGGCCCCGTTCGTCGCAATCTCTCGCGAGAAACTTCGAAATATCTATCTAACTTTATGAAGACGCCCAACTCCATCGTAACGGAGCGTCGCAACGGTGGGTTTGAGGGGACCGTCGACGCGAGAACCGGATCCTAATTTCACTTTACCTCGAATCGCGAAGACACTCCCTGTGCGCGAACCGTTTTCTTCGATAAAAGAACAACTTCTCCTTTGAATTTCTGTTATATATATATAAATTGCGGCGTGGTACAGTATCGATCGTTAATTTGCGAACATGCGCAAGGAAAACTAAATAATTAACATGACGAAACAAAATACAATATAAATATAATATAATATAATATAATGATATAAAGGATAAAAAGTTAGTAGTGAAGATTTATATTATATTTCATAGAAATCATATCGTCATATTCTTTTTACATGTCACATGCTAAAATCAGCTTCGTAATTTCCAATAAACGATGAAAGCTCATTTCTTTTTTTTTTTTTTAATTTGGAAAGGACATCGCTTTAATAGAATTTTAATTCGAGATTTCGTTACAAAGATGAGCATTTTCATTACATTACGTTATCGAGACTGAAATTACAGAGAGTTCCAGTGCACAGGACTCGCTTTTCCTCTCGTCAGATCGTTTGTGATATCTAATTACGCATCGAAAATTCCAAGTATGTGCCCTCCTTTCCCGCCCCGGTCGGAGGATGAGGATATCGAATATTTGGCGGTGCAATCTCGCGACGCGTCTCGATCTTGAGGAATGGCGGATGGAATGGTCAAGGGAACGTTCGATAAACCGCAACAGAACTCCTTGGTAGCCGCGAATTACTCTGAAAATCGTGTCGCGTGTAAAGGCGCCGGATGTATCGGATACCGATGCTCTCGAAAGATTATCTGACATACTTTAATTAAACATTTTAAGAAAAGTGTCGCGCGATATATGTATATTTTTAAGGTATTATAATATTAATATTCATTCCAAACGGATAGATTGAAAATCATAAGCATCGATTTTATCCAATTATCTTTTTAAAAACGTTAGTACCATTTTAAATCATCATTACCATTATTTTTTGTATATTATAAATATATATAAAAAAATATTATTTTTAACGTAATGTTTTTTGCCGCTCACTGACAATGAGAAGAAAACTTTTTATATACTATATGAGGAATACTTTATGAAATACTTCATTACTATACAAAAAGAGCTCGAAAATATAGATTTTATTACGGAATACAATTCTCTTTATATAACACGATTTCTATGATTCGTTCTTTTAGATCGCTGCACGAATTCCACGAATAGTATAAAATGTTACAATACGCTTTGTTACGTTACGCTTTTCTATACGTTTGGATATTTTAAAACAATGCAATGTTCTCGTCTGCACAGGCTTCACGTGCACATTAGATCTGGATGATTGCTCTGTTTCCGCTTTGTAACTTTACATTCCTCGGAATATCAGCGCAGGATAGTGTGATGAATGATCGAACAAAAATGGGTTATAGGGTTCTATCGTTACAGATTCCATTATCTTCCTACGTATATATAGAATGCTTCAAAATTATCGGATATCTTTTTAATGACAGATTTTTTAATCAATTTGAAATCAACATTTTTTTACCGAAAATATTAAGGAAAGTTATTTATTACAAGTTTCAATTTTTTTCCATTACATATGTTTTGTAAGTCTCAAATTAACATTATTAAAATAAATTCCACCTGAAATTAATTGAAGAATGTAATATTCTATGATTTGGTCAAATTTACTCTGCCAAAAATCTTTCTTTTTCAATTTTTATAACTCAAAATTTAATTTATGCTCCACTATTTTTGCAAAGGAAAATTCAATTGCAATTCCAAATGAGCTGAATAATTTGCCGTTCAAAGGATATACGTTGCTTTTGAGATACCCTGTACATATTCGTGTACCCGCGTCGCATTTTTGAAACTACAGAGCAGCACTAATCGATATTCGCACGGGAATTCTCTAGAGACACACATACGTTTCTTCTTCACTCGTAATACAAACCATCTCATATAACCATTTTGTGAAAAGTGTAGATGGTTTTTCCACAAAATAACGAATGATCGAACATACATATATAAAACATAAGACTTTCTGATAATCTCAAATTACAGATATATTCTTTATTATATCATATATATCGAATAAGAAATTAATTTGTAATGTTATTGATACATCGTTTCATGTATCGAAAATTGCAAAAATAAAGAGGTCAACCAAATTGGAAATTGATGGAAACTGCGGGAAATTATTGAAATTTTGCAGCACCGAAAAAATGAAGTAAAAATAATTTTATTGAAATTAAGCTTAAAAACAAAAATTATTTAAGTTTTTATCAACGTTTTGGTATTTTACATAAATTTTATCTGTTACTATAAATAGTTTATTTGCCAAGAAGAAATAGGGAAATCGAAGAAGTCATTTTCTGTACAGTATCACGATCCTTTGCGATCATCCGTTCAAAACCTCGCTCAAAGAGGCAATCTCGAATTTGCCGCCGAAACTTTATCCTTGTGCTCGGGACATACATATACGGCGGAGATGAGTTTGAATGCGTAATCGTACAAAACCGTAGAAACGGATGGGGGCGCCGTGAACTTTGCTGCGACGGGCAATTTACAGAGACTGGCTATTATTCGTGGGGTTCGCGGTGAGAAAATTGCATTCGCACGAAGGAAGTGGCTGGCGAGAAACACGGCTTTTTATATAAGAAGCATACACACACATAGTGTATATTGTTGCAGAGAGAGCCGTATAGTATATGTGGGGCGCGCCGTATTATCGCGTTATGCTTCACTTTAAACGACTGTATTGTACGGTTTACACCCGAGAAGTTGCATTTGCCGGGACCGAGGGAGAACAATGCCGGCGGGGGAGAACAGCGGACGCCGGCTGGAAACGCCGGGAAAAATCCGCGGTCGAGTAATCTAACGATTGTGTCCCGCGTCGGCCATATACGGAGGGGAAGGGGAGCTTTCCCCATTGTGTTAACGTTTCGAAGTTGCCTGCGCGCGTGTGCGAGTCCACGCGTGTTGCAAATAACGCGGATGCACGAACGAGCGGCCCGCAATACAGACTGACCCGGTGTTGGATGGTACGGTATGTAAGGAATTGCATTGTGTGTACGGCGGGGCTATGCGGAGGTGTGTCGCAAAGATTCCACGATGTCGCACCGAGTGGATTACAAAAAAAAGAAACTTTGGAAAATGCACGCGCTAGAAAAGAGATATGTCAGGCGCCCGCGTTCTCTTCGACATTCGAAATGCAGAATGGTTTTTAATACTCATATTTCACGAGATATGTATGAAATGTCATAAAATTTAATGCATCTAGTATCCCTGCGATACGAGAGAATTAAATTAAAGACGTTACGCTCGCGTGTGTTTTTCGATATTAAAAAGTGAATTGAAACTTAGGTGAAACTTGTTAGTCCGTCTGGCATAAAAATAGAACAATATTCAATACCTATATTCTTTGATATAAAGATAAAAGAAATAGTTTAAGACACACACACATATATATTCCTTGATATAATCTACAAGAATAGTACTACTACAGTAAGGTTTTTGATGTGATTTGAGGCTAATGGAGAGAAATTATACGATATTCGGCATTTGTATAGCGTGCTTGTAGATGTGCCTATACAGAGTATTAAAGCAGTCGTATGAGGGTAAATTTCGCTGAAATCAAGTGCCGGCACAACGAAACTCGGCGAGTTAACGTCGCAAAGCGTCGCAAAGCGTAGAGGAACTTGTCGAGAGTAGAAATGCACCGGTGCATTCTGTTCGTATATGAACAGAAAATTGGCGCAACCATGAAAACACTGTTTGTCAATTTCCGTATTTATTAACGTGCGTTATTTTGTACGCGTGTTAGTCGACACTGGTTTATTTATATCGATGTACATTCGTTGTTATATTACGAGGTATTAATCGTTATGAATTCTAAAGAGATCGCATGATATACACGTCTTTCGACACATGGAAAATTAACAATGACATTTCTTTCCAATTTCGCGATTAAATTGTAATATTTAATGCCATCGCAATGGGAGCACGGGGAGTTAATGTTTTCGATTCGAAACGAAATTGGACGAATCCATTACACTGTTACTAAAACACGATGTGTGTTATAACGCATGGTCAGATTGCAGCTCCATTGTTTAATGAATCCCTCCGTGTTTATTCAACCGGTACATGTTTTAATACTCTTTCGAGAAGTCCGAATACGTGTATATCGAATCCTCCAACCGACTATTTTTCTGGGATTTTTATTTTCACAGCTTCGCTCTGTTATTTATTTATTTATTTTTAATAGCCTGCATTATTAATTAAATGCGACTGCGGTACAAGTGCGGTGACCTATGATTTCATCTGGTTCGTAAAATACCGATAAATCAAAGAGTAGACTATTATTTGTAAAATTAAAACAAAGATAAATAAATAAGAAAAATAATTTGAGGAAAATGATAAATAAACAAAAATGATTTTTAATTTTTGTTACGGTATAATTTAAAAATAATTATTTAATCCTTTATGCATTCCAAGCTTAGGACAGAAATGTCGACACCGCGATCTGTTTTTATGCCATCCTACGTGATTCTACCGCGATTTATCAGCGTCGGCGATAAGGATGACTCATCTGCCGCGATAAAAGCGGGAAGCGCGCGGCGAATAAAACGGATGTCGCGGCACTGAACTTTCCGCCGATACGGATCTCAAGGCGGTCGGAGGTCTCGTCGTTCTTCGTCTTCCCGATCTGGCCGAGGTTTTCCCGACCGACGCGAATGAAGGAAGAAAGCGAGAGGGCGATCCGGGACATCGCGTCGCGCGTATTATCGCATCGTACTTTGCTCTAAGCGACTGTATTACGGTGATACTGGAGACCGGTAACCGGTATACACTGGATGGTCGCTGCCTCGTCACGGGATTGAAAAAAAAAAAAAAAAAGCAACAGCGAGAAATCCGCAATAAATTGCGTTCAACGCGTTACGCGCTTACGGAGAGAGGAAGCTGCCCTCGGTGTGGCAGTGTCGACCTTTAGCGCGGTAAATCTCCCTTCAACAAACGCACTGCGGATTTTTATGGATCTCGTGTCCATGGAAGTTTCTCCTCTTCCTTCCTCTCTTTTTTTCTCATCGCGCACGCAAATATAAGTCGAGCTCGAGGGACATCGCGACGATTTTCACCTCGAGATGAATGGCGCGAGTCAAATTGTTTCAGATGATTGATATTTTGGAAAAAGAAATTTTTTCTTGTAACATTTGGAAAGAAAATCAAATTTGAAATAATAAGTTATATTTAGAGTTTTTTCTACAATACTTTTGACAGTATAACTATTTATGTGTATGAAATATATATTATAATAGATGCGGTTTTCTTTATAACACTCTGTTTCCTTTGCTATAATTCGAATTTCTGACGATGGAGAATGACCATCGCGGCTTGGAAGATGAGGTAAAAATCGGGTCGCATAATTGCTGCAACACGTAACGGGGCGGGCGAATAGTCGAGTGTTCTACTTCGAATCCCGTCGGCGGCGAATACCGTTAATAGGGGAAAAAGCGCGCGTAGCAATTTATATGAAATACCGTTGATGATGTTACTTCTTTGTAGCCGTAAAAACCTTGTCGTGCCGCTGCTACGGTCTGCGAGAGTGAAGTGATGCTTTTAGCTTAATTACGTTCAAGCGCGGTGCTATACGGCCGCGCCGTTCCAAGGTGCCTCCTCTTCGCTCTTTTCCGTGCCGAGCCGCAATAATACTGCGCGATCGCACAGCCAGTGATTATAGACAGTATTATTTCCTTCGTCACATCGCGTTTCGCGTAATTCATCGTATTACGAATGAAAGCGTGCAGCCCGAAAATCTGCTGAAGCGAGAAAGTAAGGAGATAAAACGTGTCATTCTTACCTTTTAAATGCAATTGAAGAAGTTTTAACTATAGAATGTTACAATTTTTCTCCAGAATTTAGAATTTATCTTTATGTAGCATAAATTGCTATATCTCAGAACCTATTTCTTGCATAGATTTTCAGCATTCAATAGCAGTCATCTTAAAAAAATCTGTAATTTTCTTCGATAAATATCAATAAATCAAATTTTATTATTAATTTTATTATTTTTTAGTATCCGATATTTTAGGAACTAAATCCTAAAAATTTTAATATAGAATTGTACAAATGGAGAATAGCATAATATTTTGAAATATTTTGACAAAATATTGCACGTCAAGTTCCAAAATATCTGAACGGATGCGCCTTTATTTATCGAATCCGGGGAATCTCGTTGGGCCACGCGCGCGTCGTTGCGTTCTCTCTTTCTCTCCCCCCCTCTCTCTCTCTCTCTCTCTCTCTCGGCTTGATCGGTGGAAGCAAGCGGCGAGGACCAGGAACCGTATTTCGGGCGGAATTCCAAATCGACGCGGCAATCCGCGGCATCTCGAGATCGACGGGGTCCGCTTTAGCTGCAATTGGCGTCACCGTGTACGCGTAACTTCACCGACAAGTTCGCCGACATCCAGGTCACGTATGTACGTAGGATACATAGAGAGCGTTTCCTGCGACGGGACGAGGCGAGAGATGAACGGGGAACAGGGGGAGGGGGCTGTAAGGGCAGCTTGGAGGAGAGGAGATTCGCGTATATCCCAGCCTCGTTATGCGGTACGTCGCTCCGTACATGCTGGCTATTATTTGTGAGATCGATAACGGTTACGGACCCTGTCTAACAATAAGAGATAGATAGAGAAGAGAGAGAGAAAGAGAAAAAGATAAATTACAGTCGTGAGATGCATATCGGGAAATGAAAAGAAACTTAAGAATTGAGGACGTTCATTTTTTTGCTCGAGGATTTTTTTTTGTATCTCTTCTTCTCCCGTGTTGTCCAAACCATGTTGCGGTTGTGATGCAGTTTTTTTTTCGGTGCGTTAATGACACAATATTTTTATCTTTTTTTTTTACTTCTTTCGAAACTCTATAGCTGCGAAAGAAACAAAATTCTCGTGAAATTCGTATATTCTGGCGCATCAAATATATTTCTGTATGTATTTCATATATTTGTGGATATCTTTCTTTTATCAAAGTAGAGAGCAATATTTTAGTTTCTGTCTAACGAGATCCTTGTATCAAAATCTGCGTTAATATGCATTTTTTAATGTGTTAGCGATGCACAAAAAATTTCTCATCTTTTTTTAGACTTCAAGTTTCTAAACTCTTGCTTTTCGTCTTCCTTTTTTCGCGTCCTCCTTTTCTCCATTCTTTTTAACAACTATAGGAACAAGCTATAACATTTTCATCTGAAATAGTTCGTCGTTCGAGAATATCTACAACGAAGGCTCGACATTTGCACGATGTGAGAAAAATCACTCATTTGTCTTCTTCTTTATTTTTTTTCATATTCTTTCGCTTTTTTGGGTAAACAAATGTCTATTTCACTACAATTATTTCGCGATGAAATGTATTACTGTTATTATTTTACATGCGAACAAAACGATTTCAAGTTGCACGTATAGTCGAATTTTTCGTTATTGCTTTTGTGTTATCTTTAAATATCATTTTCTTATAGTTGCGTATGTAGCACGGCTATGTTAAATAATCCGTAATCGTCATTCGATATCGATAATTTTCGCGCGAATCTTGTCGTGCGAGTGAGTTTCCTGTTCAACTTTGAAGCGTGTTAATCCGTGTCCCGCGATCATTAATTACGAGCGCTATATATTTTGGCGTTGCTCGCTCTTGTACATTATGTCGCCCGTCGTGGTCAAACTTATTCGAAGTGCTTAATTGATTTCCACATCATTTTCTCCGGCCGTCCGCAAGAGTTCCCGACAGCAAAACAACAAAGGACCAGTATCGGTTTCGTTTCATAATATATTGTTTTATTGTACAACAACGCAATACGAGCGCACGGTATGAAAAGCTCTTTACGTTTCAATATTGCAAATTTTATAAATTGAATTCTATTGAACAGGTTACAGGAAGAGAAATTGTAAATAGACATCGAGAACTTGAATCGGTCAATTTTAGTTAATTGATTGCTCGATTCTATAGACGCAAACATGATTTCCATATTTATTTACATGCAATGAAAACACGATAATTTATATGAGATGTACGTTTTTTCCATACCTAGCAACTAAAGTCTTTCATAAAATTTCTGTTAAAGTAAAGAGCTAACCTGAAATTAAACAAAAGGCAACAATTTGTTATCATCTATTTATACGTCTGAATTTGTACGAAATTTTTTAATTTTTACAAAATATCTCTTCTATAGTAACTCTAGACTTGATTAAAAATTCTCAGTAAAAGAGATGTTGATGAAAACGCGCAAGTTTCTCTGTGAAATATACAATATTTTTGCATGTTATGTAGAATTCCTTTTAAATTTCGTACCTTTACGATTTTTATCTCTAAAAGACATCGATTATATAGGCGACCTATCAATCAGCGTCGTCGCGTTAATTCCGACTGGTTTTGGCGCGTCTTGATATGACGCGAACTTGTTCCAGGTGCTTAATTGATTTTGGTTCACTCTCCTCCTCGCCGAGCGGTTGGTTAGTTTGCGCAACGAAGGCGCGTTACCGCGCAAATAGCGTAGACCTGTAGCTATGTACATACGAACGTTATTAACTGGCGACCGGCGAATGCCTTTATGCATAGGTACGCCATTGTCTCGGGGCGTTCTGATGGCTGCACCTTTGTGGAGGCTTGTCTCGCGCACTGTTAACCGACCGGGTGTAATCGCGATAAGGGAGGAGGGAAAAGCTTGTCTTTGCCACTTGCTAGACCTCGGCCTTTCGGTTGGCTCTCTTCGGGGCTTTACTAGAGAATCGGTCCGTGCAATCGACGATGTCGTGTGTGTCGCCGGGCGATACCGGCGATTCATTACGAACCGGAATACGTGGTTCCCGGTATTACGTAAGAAGATTCCCTTTAAAAGCCCGCCGTTGCTTCTCGTTGTATATCTTGCCTGCGGGGACGCGAGTCAAACAAGTGGCGATCAAATAATACTCCTCTCTCTCTCTCTCTCTCTCTCTCTCTCTCTCTCTCTTCCTCTCTCTTGGATTTAGTAGAGATCTAAAGTGAATGTTAAAGTATTTATGAATCCTAGTGTACATCTCTCTCTCTCTCTCTCTCTCTCTCTCTCTCTCTCTCTCTATCTCTTCCCTTCTCTCTCTCTCTTTGTGTATGAGCTTTGAGTGGTTTAGAAACAAGCCCAAAGTCGGATTTCCGTAAACTGGCCAGGTTCCCATACAAAGGTATACCACATTGTTCGAGAATTAGTAGAGAGTTTGGTAGAGACAGCATAATCTTGTTAACGTGTATGTGAGCGTGTAATAAATAAATGAATTTAGTTAAGATGTCAAGATTGACGTTTATAGCAATGTGAAATCGATGATCCGTTGTATAAGTTACGTCGTATAATAAAATATTGTTTATATATTTTATTGCTCTTTGAATAATTTGTTTTTTAACTTGAAAATGTTGTAAAGAAATATTTGATATTATTTAAATAGAAATTGATATAATAATATACACACAAATAATAAATAGCATAGAAAAAAATATGTTTGAATCATTTTAATAAATATTTCGATAATTTGACTTGCTTTCCCGTTTCGCAATAAATGGCTGCGATTTACTCGACGCTATTACGAATTTATTTCGTGTTTTTACATTGGCTTTAAAACTGTTGACCTGCAAATGAAATTTAGCTGATGTAAATGAACTCCAAAATCGGGCTTGATATATGTCAGCATTTATTGAATTATTGATGCTGTAATTTGCGGAAATATGCAATCGTCCGGTCATTCATAAAATATTGATTCTCTTTTTCTGCTCTGAATTATTTACAAATTAATTGAGATTCTGCTAAAGCGCTTATCCTATTCACTTTGATATAACGCGAAATTAACATAATTAATATTCATGCTACTTCCTTCTTTGAAATATACAGGCTGTTTCGCAAGGTGTGCATCAAACTTCGACAACGTAATCTTTGATGAACTCGGCGATCGACTCTTCCTTTGCGAAAATTTCAGTCAAAGCTTAATTACGTGGGAATTATTTAATATTAAAATAGTCTTAACGATGCAAGTCAAGGAAACTTCACTTTCTTTAGTTGTCCTTAGATTCCTTCTTTAGAAAGTACTTTTAATTATCTTAATTAATAATTAAGATATTATATAATGCTAATTTTTTTCATTCTCTTTTCCAACATAAATCTTGATTTCTCTTAAAATAAAATTAGAAAAAAATGAGACGTCTAAATTTTTCACTGATAAGACATCTCTGAGGAATTCATCAGAGAATGCGCTGCTGAAATTAAACGCGACCTAGCAAAGCATTCGCATGTATACATCGCTTCGCAGCTGCAAACATCTTCGACTGATAACATTTATTCTGACGATAACGTCGGATCGTGTGTGTGTGTGTGTGTGTACGGAAGCGTGCGGCTCTGCGCGCGCGCACGCGAGCCGTGGCCATTAACTGGTTTAGTGAATCGGCGCCGCCGAGTGATTACGCGCACGCGATACAACGCAAATACATGAACGAGCATGAACGAGCGTAACGATATATAGGCGGGTCTTACATCCTAACGCGACCGACCAGAACGGGAGCGATTAACGTTTCTCGCTCGAATCGCGCGCTTGTTCATAACCGGATATCGATGAACCACGAGTTCTGGCGCGTACTTAATGCACATGGTGATGCATTTAGTCAAGAGCGTTTCTTTCCAAAGAATACTCGTTCTTCTCCCTCTTCCGCCATTTTACTTTCAATTTTTAATTCAGAGATCGATAAAAAAGAGATTAATTAGATAATTTTTCGGAAAAAACATGTTAACTCTATTAATAATCAATGAAACGTAGGAATGTGTTTTAATTACTCTCGAAATACAGATTTTATCACAGATTCTTCAGAAAAAGCATAAATAAATAATTTTAAAAAATCTCTCCTTAATCACACACATTTTATTGTTATTTTCATAAAAAAAAATATCTGTATTTTATACATTCATGCCTAACTTGGAATATAATAGCTTATAAGTTTCTCTACGCGAAAACAGCACGATGATTACATTTGATAATAACAAAGACCCCGTTATCAGACAGCTGCGTTTCCCGCCGAATACAATATAGTCCAGTATCTAGGACGTCGGGCGATCTTATCGGCATTTTCATTATCCTTGCATTTAGCGCCGCCGCCTGCGCCTGCGGCCAGCCGAGTATTTCCACTCGCGTTATTTCCCAAGGCGCTGCTATATTTTTACACCCGGCTCTGCTCACGCGGGTATTCTTTTTTTCTTCGCGTCGGAAATATTTGCGCGAAGCGCTCGATATCAATACGTCATGTCAACAGATGCTCCTTCATCCGCGCGCGAGGAGTCAAAGTCGAATGAGGAGGAAGCTGGAGAAAGAACGGGGTTGGGGTGCATATATCGAAGTGAGATCTAAAAGGCCTTGCTTCTGCAGTCGATGGAAAGCAGAACACATACATGCGAACGGAAAGGAAACATATGGAAATGGCATAATTCGCGCATGTCGAATATACGGTGGATCTTAGACGCGTGTTGATTGCCTCTCATTCGTTGCATGCAACAATCGAGCACGCACCATATATGCATACGCAACACGTTTTATGCATAATTATGCGTCCGTGATTATGAACTTGTGGAAATGCAATTAGATTCTGTGATAGATATCCTTGGAATAATAAATACAAGATCACAGGCATGGGTGTTAAAACGTAATAAACACGAGGAAAGTTAGATAAAAGGAAATATCCATTGATATTGGAGAAGAATATCAATAATTAAATATAACTAATAAATTTAATGGTCTTTTTTGAGAAACAAAATTAATGCAAATTATAATAATAATGCTAATGATTAACAAAATTAATAT
The DNA here is from genome assembly GCF_003651465.1 of Formica exsecta. Taxonomy (NCBI): domain Eukaryota; kingdom Metazoa; phylum Arthropoda; class Insecta; order Hymenoptera; family Formicidae; genus Formica; species Formica exsecta. The sequence goes on from NW_021853750.1 coordinate 166,217, forward strand.
AATGATAATAATAATGATAATGATCATAATGATGATGATATTGATAATGAGATGATAAAGATATATTTTTTCATGCATGGTGAACCATTAGCTTTCTAATCTGAAATAATTTTTATAATCTTTAATTTACTTTAACAGATGATCATATATAGCTTTGACAAGCGTATGTTAATTATATTATATACGCAAAGTGAAGTCGTATAAGGAACATATTATATACATTTTACATTTATTATTTATAATATTTTATAATAAATTTAAAATGTGTGCTTCATGAAAAGATGCAATTTAAGACTCATAAAGGAGATATAATTTATAATTATATAGGTATAATTATGAAATTATTCAAAAGATCTATCATATGTCTCAACGAACGCTCGAAATGTCAATTTAGGTATCTAATATCGTGTATATGATTTATCAAAACGACAACTTAAAAATCGTCGTGGAAATAATACTATCGTATTCGGTGCGGCGGGTGTGCCGTTCGGCTCCGCTGGGATTTTCAGATTCCTCGCAGCTCCCGCCATGATCCATGGGTATTGGCGTATCAGTTTATGTAATGCATCTCCCTTGAATCGTGGCATACAACTTTCGAGCAGCAATATGTGCGGCGACACGGTCGAGTTCTGCATGCGAATGCATTTCGGGCGCGATTTTCTCGGCGTTCCCGCGAGAGGATGAGGAGAAGCGCCGTCTTTCCGAGCGTTTCATCCGCCGCGATTGTGCGGAATTCAGCACCTCGCACCTCGAGAAATTACATCTCGAGAGCGACACGATGGGGTACCCCTTCCAAGCTCCATCATTCGCACGGCTGTCACTTATTGAAATTCAAGACGTCCCCTTTACGTGAAACGTATGCCGCGATTCCGTATTGAATCACGTTGTAATTTCGAGCGAAAAATTTCGCGACGGGAAATTACACCCGCGCGCGAGTTTGCTTTCTCTACATAATTTCGCGTTACAGCGAAATTACGTTATAGGCAAGACGGAAAAGAATCGCCATGTCGCGATGTTCAGAGATAATGGCGCTGTTATTTGATACACTAAGAGCCATTACAATTGTCAATGGTTTCTTTTTGTACACATCATCATCGAACAAAGCATAAAATATTAACTTAGAAATATCGCAATTGCTCCCAGCGATTGTATTAATGCAGAGTTTCGTAATATCTATGATATCAGATATATTAGTTCTTTTTTCATACAATTGATGTGAAAAAACTGTATTATTGATGTATTATATATATTGTAAAGTGTACAATTTATTTCGATCATTTTCTAAATATATATGTATATGTGCATCGGAAACAATAAAAGTTGAAATACGGTTTTATTAAACGATAGTATCGATAATATAGAATTATTTACGACTAAAAATTTAGTTCGGAATAATACCTCAGTGTATAATAAATGTGATCTGTGCGTGTGGAACATATATTAATTTTGCAATTGCACAGTTTCGTTGAAAAATGCACTGTAAAATGCAAGCGCAAGTCTTTTATGTAGGATAGCGTTTTTCCCGACTGACAGAGAAAATGTTCGGAATATTCACACTTACCGATATTTCTTGCTTCCGTCTTTTCCGCGAGATCGTTCCATTGACATCTCGCAGTTTCTCTTCTTCTACCTCGTATCCTCGACGTCAATCGATACCTCGGTCCGCGATATACGTGGGCTCCTGTTGTTGTTTACGCCACGTATCCTAAGATCTCGCGTCGCGCGACAAAACAAGATTTTCGTGAAACAATGATAGAGTGAGAGACGAGGAAAACCGGAAGTATTACGGCGACGGAAACGACTCTCGCCGGATGTATCAGCGAAGTTCGTCTTCGAAGAAGAATGTATTGTATGTACGCTCGAAATATCATATAATCCGGCGAACGTAATTACATCCGGATTAACTCGATTACGTCGGTATAATGTCATCGACGATGAATGTCGCGGCACGACCGCGCTTTCTAATTTCCGGCGTTTTCCCGTGTGTCTCGGCGGCGCCGGCAAAGTGCCGATCTAGTTTCGGCCCCCTTCGCGCTGTTATCTGACGTAACGTCTCGGATATTGTTTTCGAACGGCGGATTTTCTAGACGGCGGAGATAGCATCTCGACGCCTTCCGTCGCCCTTTGTTATTCCCGGACGCGAATCGGAAAAACTTTTCCCGATAGGACGGCAGTTACATCACGCCTGTGGCGTGAGCTTTTCGTGCCAACGGTTCGTTAAGAAACTCGCGCGTTGTCACGCACGATCAGCTAGCCGTCGTCAAGCTCGCCTAATGAGATGTTACGCGTCTTTCTGCGCGTTCTCTTGTAGCATGTTCGTAAGCAAGCACAAAGTATTGATAGCTGATACTCTCGTTCGGCGACGAACATCGAAGGCGTCAATGCTATCTTTATCAAAATTGATACGCTCTATAGATTTTGTGAAATCGATAGCGCATTAAAGTTCCGTTAATGAACAAGGATTTTCTGAAATTTTTTGCGGCAGGTTATTTATATTTTGGAGGAAACCAGAGAGAATTTTTTAAAATTTATGATTAATAATGCATCATGATTAATAATGTATTTTCTAATGTTTTTTAAATTTGATAAAGAAGTTGTTTTTACACTACATCTTCAATTAATTATCAAAAGAGATCAATTTTACTAAAATTGCTAAAATCCTATCCGAAACAAAGCATTGACATTTGTGACAGAATTGGTATAAATCGAACGAAAAATTCCGGTATCATTGCTCTCGTATATCATTCAAGAGGTTCTATTCTTGAAGAGATATTTTGCTAAAATATTCATCGGTCAGAGCCGGTGGTCAAAGCTCTTTGCCTCATCGTTATGTAGGATATCAGCGACCGCAGAAATCGAGAGTGCAAAAACAACGGAGAGAAGTGGGTCAGGAAGCTTCTAGCCAGTTCGTGAAAAATTTATCGACGGCTCTCGCTGAATGCGGCGCGATCCGTAAGAAACATATTACATTGACGAATAAAATGCAGAGATTGCTGCTCGAGCGCGTGCGCGCAGTAGCGGAGAAAAATGCATATCGTCCTCGGATCCCTTTGATATCACAACTTAGCACGGAAGCGGGGGCTGCGAAACGGACGGCTTGGAATATTTTAGGAGGCGGTTTATCTGCAAGAAAGATATTATCGTCCTAGCGGGGTGGAAGTTATTGATGTAATATAAAGCGAGAGAGAAGAGAGTAGCACGGAAGGGGCGAGGTGGAAACGCGATGAGAGAAAGGATAAAGGGAAAAAGGGACGAAGCAGGGAGGTAGACTAACAAGATATCAAAAATTTAAGATTTCACATATCGCGACATCGCTCGCGGAAATTGCGGCGAAAAGACTATCGACTATTCTCATCACTGTCAAAGCCACCGTTTATCCCAAAAGATACTGCGAGTTTGACACTTTCATGCATATCTTCCG
>NW_021853750.1:170013-182009 GCF_003651465.1 Formica exsecta
TTCCGATCCCGATCAAAGCCGTCAATTTGGCTGAAATCGTTTATTGCACTTTTTCAGGATTTAGAGAACGTTGGCATATTGTATTTATCTGTAATATTCCGAAAATCCTGCGTGTATGCATATATTTAAGAATTTATCATTTATATCCTCTATGCGTGTGATATTATTTATGCTTATTATTATAATATATAATTTAAATTTCATTACTAAATTTTAAATTGATTTATATACAATATATATTTTATATATATTGCAATTTGAGTTGTTTATATTTATAAGCTTTCCGCTCGTAAATATGCAAGTTTTTTCGATAGCGCTGTAAATCTGCAGAATGAAGATGTCATACAAAAATTTTGTGAAATTGCGCGCGACGTTGTCGTTCGTTCATACAAAATAGTATAAATCCTAGACTGTGACAAAGTCAGTTTTTGATTGTAATATATGGCATAATAATTTACAATATCAGAAGACACTGCTATCTATCTATGTTTCATTACTAGCTTGTATAATGACAGCCTTATATATGTATAAACGATTATAATTTTATCAAAAAAATTCTAGATTCAGAGATAATTTTGTGCTACAGTAATCAAAGATATTTACTGCAAAAATAAATTTTTCATTGATCCAATATTCTCTCTCTTTCTCTTTTTCACTCTCAACGAAAGGTGTACAACGAAAACATATGTTCTACGCTAGCCAGTTTTATCATCTTTCTGCAATTTTTCTTACACATTGGTTCGTACATTCGTGAATGATATCAGGCCCGACTCGCGAGGATGTTCCAGCAGAGTACGACGGTTTTATTAATTCCCGCTCTCTCCGCCCGTTTCGATAGAGATTCATATCTTCACGCGTTTCGCATTCGTGTCACGTTGCCTGCGCTCTTTTAAACGGATGAATAAAAGAGAGACGGCAGAAATTGTGTCGAGCAGACAGCACCGGACTGTGATACGACGGGAAAAGCTTCGAATATCATGGCCATTTCCATCGACGTCCTTACGCAGGTATACACGCGCACGCACGCATACACATACACGCACCTACACCCACTCATACATACATACATATACTTGTCGTCCCAGACTTGGGAAGAAATCCAATGGCGTACATGTCGCGACACGGTATTGGTTCCAGACGCGAATGTAAAACGCGGCCGCGCGACACGACGGGAGACAAACGCGGAGACAGCCGTATGGCGGGTTTATACCAGGCGAGAAAATATAATCGTGACATTTCTCTCGAACAGAAGTCGTTCGTCTCTCCGAAGGGCGGCGGAGAAGAGAAGTCGATATCCGACGGCGTTGCAGTAGCGGCATAATGTGTATCCTCGGCATACACGGTATATATTCAGGATCTGGTTTCAGACATTTCCGGACTCCTCTTCCTCCGTGTGCGCTATATAATTAATTATATAAAATTGCTTATATAAAAATTAAAAAGTATTTATAAAACGCAAGGATGTGCGCGACACATAGATATTATTTTATGAAATTTATATTTTAATCGAAATAATAATAAAAATTACATGTATGTTGCTGCATTAACTTCGTTATATTTCGTTTTCTAAGGAACTATTAAAAATATCAATATAAATTTTTTTTTTTTAACTAAAGAATTCTTGCATATGTAATAAATAAAATTCAAATGCAAGAGTGATTAAATATTCTTATACATTCTTAAATATTTGATTAACCTGAATATCTTTTATTGGAAGTATTTTCAATAATACATACATTGACAGTTACAGAGACTTGAGGAATGAGATATATTTAATCCTTCTTTTTTTAACGATAATAATATCTAGTATACTTTAATCTTATGCTCTTTATCTTCTCTTGCCATCTAATCTAAATTTTGGAAATCTGTCCATTATTATAGCTTTCGCAGACTTTTAGTATACAAACGCATTCTAAACCGGACCTGGATATATGAAGTTAATAGCTATAGGAATGGCGATGAATAGCCACTAGAACTTGTGTTAGCGGGGAAATATATGCTTATACACGCGGGGAAAGGGAGAGAATCGCGTGGACAGGGATCGGCCTCGATAATTCGGAACCGCGACTCGCGCGTTTGGCGCACACATTCGATTTTGAATAATACGCGCGTATACCTCATAGCGCGGCCGTTTATTTGGACTCTAATTAAAATTTAATATCCCATGGAAATTTAATTGCGCGATCAAAGCGGTACCGCGGTGCTGCGTCGTATCCGACCCCTTTACCCCTCTCTGCCGTTAGTGATATAGGTGTATGTGCGGGACTATCAGGTCGCGATTGTTGACACGACGTAGAAATTTGAATGGAAACGATCATGAAAGATTTGTTAGTCTCGTCGAACCATTGAATCCGGAAACGATATGCACGCGAATGAATTATTTAAAATTTTCTTGCGCAAACACGCATATTGGACTCCTATTTCATTGATAATGATGAATTATCAGTGAATGTTTATTGAATTCACGTTTGCTTTTTGATGATGTATATTCAATTATATTTTTAAGAATAGAAATGTAATATAACCGAAGTTTATAATTATCTGTTTATTATAATAATGAAATTATATTTTGAAAATTAAAGCATTGTATACCATAAACTTGTAATCATTATATATTTGTTTGTTAATTGATCATAAATTAAAGCAATCATTTATTATAGTTAGCAATCATTTATATCTCATGATTAATTTTCAAGCATAGCACGCTCGCGTTTTATGTTGAGTCAATAGTATCTAAAAATATGAATTATTTGATTATGAAAATATAAAATATAAAAGAGAATTATATATTTAATTCTTAAGAGAAATAGGAATATGATGCAAATAGCTGAAAATTTTATATTTTACGCATTGAAACTTTGTTATTTTAAATTTCCGATATTAATCGATACAAGTGTAGGAAGCTAGTTATTATTTATAAACGATATATACCGATTCATCGGTAAGCTAATAATATTTCTCTATCGTGCATTACCCTGAGAAAGTTGCTTTCTCCGGAAAGCCGATGACGTCTGGATTTAAATAGATTGTAGCACTACTATACTCCTCGTTCATTTCACCGTATTTGTAACAGTCGTGTAATACGTGTCTTTGTGTTATAAAAGCTTTTTTCTCGGAAATTCTATTTGTAATAAAAATTGATATTTTATTCTCGTCGAACTGCCAATCATTCACGGTCTTCCATTTGTGGATAATCGATGATACAATTTCATGATATAGTTTTCGAGAATACAAAAGCTGACTTATTCGATAAATCCAAAAGTCAATCCTGTTTTCGACTATCACGATCAAGTGGTTTCATTGACATATATTCGATTTAATCGGATTCCATGTTGCAACGCTCTGCGGTTGTTGATGGCTTTTTATATCAATAAATCGTTATCATGACAACTATACGTAAATTTTCAAAACTACCAACCAATATATTCATATCTGGAAATTTTGAGTTTTTCGAAAACTCTTAGATTTCGATAAATTTTAACCGAATAATCAATTTCTCATACATATACTATACGTTTAGTTACTTTTAAGTATTTTTTGTATTTTAAGAATGTTCATTTTGTTTAAAGGATTTAGTGCGACTTAAGAAAGTTGATTTTGAGATATGAGATGAGAAAATTTAATTTTCTCGAAAAAGTTTTTAAGAGAAGGACGAAAAGTCACATTGTTGTATTGAATTCCTTATTTATAATACGTTATTCATGTCGCACGCGAACATTGTTTAATTCAAGAGAGAGAAGAGAGAGTAGATCTTTTGATAATATCCATAATTGCAAACTGCAACTGCACAAGATCGCGTAATCTGGCGCCATCGTAGAAATCGAAGATCGTTTCCGGTTTTGCTGATGAAGACCCGGAACCATCCACGAGATCTTGAGTGATAAATGTTTCTTCCGTATCCGCCTTCCGAAAAATTCAGCTGTCACTCCGCCGAGTGTGAAAAAAGAATGGGAAGGGGAAGGGTAAGCGATACGGGACGACAAACGTAAAAATGCGATGAGTCAGTGCTGCGGAACTCGCGACGTGTGCGTTATCTTTCGCGGCACTTTATGCCGAGCTAAGCGCCCCTCGTGCTTTTCGCCTACTGTCTGCCACCCCTCCCTCCACTCCTTCCCTCATAGGTAAAGTTCGTTGTCTCGGGGCAGAATAATAGCATCCGTGGAGGAGAATGGGCTAAGATACGATGGATCGGATGTCGCGCGACTCTGGAAGCCAAAAGAAGGATGAGCTAGGGATGGTAAGAGGGAGAGAGGGGTGGATGCGCCGGCGGGCAAGACGGGGAACTTCGTTATACGTTGGATACTTCTCTGTCTAGCTTGTCTTCTAGGCGGAGGCTCGCAAAGGAAAAACGGATCCATGAAGAATTTACGATCGAGTCACCGTAACAGAGAGACGGGAACGAGAGGCGGCTGACAGTTTCATGGAAATTGATATAGGTAACGTGCTTGTGTGCCCCTCCTCTCATTCTCTCTCTCTCTCTCTCTCTCTCTCTCTCTCTCTCTCTAAATCCTCCCATCCTCTTCTTACCTGCCTGACGTAACACTGCGCGCGATAACACATAGGGAGAGATGATAAAGAGGGCACACGTACCGCGAGAGACTTCCTAGACACGTTTCAACTCGAACACATTAGAGCATCGATCGGAAGGTGAGGAACTTTGTACTCGACTCGGATTTCAATGAGAGTTTTGATTACTTGCATGAAATTAATTTTGTCAGAAAGGGGCGAGGTAGCGTTAACTGAAATACAATGTCTCATTGTCGGAGCATTCTACTCTCTCTCTCTCTCTCTCTCTCTCTCTGTATCTATAAAATGAATCTGATACGAAAACAATTGCGATTATAATACGATTGAACAATAGCCACAAGCAGGAGCTTTTGAGAAAAACATGTCTACAGTTCTTGTTTTATCTTGTAAAAATTTTTTCTTGCAAAAATTTATCTTTTAGAAGTAGCTACGTTAACTTATAATGAGACAATTTAATTCGGATTCTGAGTATATATTTTGTAAAATAAGAAAAATTTTACTTTTTTTATCTATTTTTCAAGTTTGTTATCTTCAGCATTTATTTGAAATTTGGAAAGCACCGGAAATATGTTTCGTTCCCATGCATTTTAAGTGTAGAATTATTTTCAATTTCAAAAGACGAAGTCTAAATACTTCTTAAACATTCTGTGTAAAACTAAAAGGCTGATTGTGAAAATGGATATTTTAATCATTGTAAAACATATACTATGAGAGATATGCATTAATTGGCAAGATTCGTTTATTATTTGCCATATATTAACTCGTTATACAATTTTCGATGCAAACATTTGGGAAACACGAACAACTCACGTGTATGTTTGCGGGTTAGGGCGGGTTGAGCATAATCGAGATTATTTGCAGTTGTGCGGTTGCGATTTGGAATTTCAAACTTCCGGAGATGTGCTTTAGCCACGTGTATTTTTGGCGTGGAACCGCCGATTTTATAACACGAGCATTAAGCTACTTTACGTGACGCTCTCCGTGATCGAGCATGGCATTCGAAACCGAAAATCTGCCATCGGAAATAGATATTCGTTATGGACTTTGCGGAATATGGACCGCGAATTAATTCGGAATGTCCGATTACTGTCGATTTGCCGCTTTATGTTATACGAGCAATTGGTAGACGAAAATGGTCCGAAATACTCCGTGGAACATTATTTACACTCATTACAGATTGCGCAGTTTAAAGCTCGTAATCGCGATATAATACATATATTTTTTAATATGTGAGTTTACCATGATAATTTTATATTTAGTTAAAATTCTGGACATTATAGGTTTTCAATACGTCGCCAATTAACTTTGAATCACTACACGTTTGCCATTATTGCAAGCAATTGGCAAACAAAATTCATTTTGTAAAATAACAATAATTATTTATATCGCAGTTTAAGCTTCCGATACGTATATTTTTAGCGTTAAATTAGTCGTAATAACATTGAAACACCATTACGTTTGGGGATTTTACGCCGATATACGTCAGTCCACATCGGAAAGCCGGCAATGCAGATTCCAGATTCTATTGTTGATTGTGCAGTATGCCACGGATTAATTCGGAATTGAGATAATAGCGATGCAATTAGTTAGCGAGGCTCTATCATGCGATCGCGATTGGTCGGTACTATCGGATGCGCACGCGAGATCAAACGACGAGTTGCGTTTGCAGTGACCTAGAAAATTCGCCGACATTGCATCGATCCGTGATTACATGATGTCTGATGCACATGATTCGATTACCGTGGGTTTGCTTCTTTATTTTAAGAGATCTTATTTGCATGAGCAAACTGCGCGTATAACTGCTAACAGTCTTGCTGAAAAGAGTCACCGAGTATATAGCCCCGGAATTGTTAGCGCCGCGTCCAATATTACGGTATCTCGAAAAATTCAGCACTTTATAAGGTTTAATTATACTCTGACTGTTAATGTAATTACTATATTAATGAAGCGCAGCATGTGTGTCAATATTACAATTGTATTAATTTGCCGACTCGATTGTGCAACGCATTCGGAACCGCATCTGTAATCGGAATACACTTTTTGTGGCGCATATTGCGTTTATACGCCGGCAATTCTTCCAGTTAAACTCGCGAGCTGATCAGTTTTCACGTTCAGGACTCTCATTCTCTCTCTCTCTCTCTCTCTCTCTCTCTCTCTCTCTCTAAATCCTCCCATCCTCTTCTTACCTGCCTGACGTAACACTGTGCGCGATAACACATAGGGAGAGATGATAAAGAGGGCACACGTACCGCGAGAGACTTCCTAGACACGTTTCAACTCGAACACATTAGAGCATCGATCGGAAGGTGAGGAACTTTGTACTCGACTCGGATTTCAATGAGAGTTTTGATTACTTGCATGAAATTAATTTTGTCAGAAAGGGGCGAGGTAGCGTTAACTGAAATACAATGTCTCATTGTCGGAGCATTCTACTCTCTCTCTCTCTCTCTCTCTGTATCTATAAAATGAATCTGATACGAAAACAATTGCGATTATAATACGATTGAACAATAGCCACAAGCAGGAGCTTTTGAGAAAAACATGTCTACAGTTCTTGTTTTATCTTGTAAAAATTTTTTCTTGCAAAAATTTATCTTTTAGAAGTAGCTACGTTAACTTATAATGAGACAATTTAATTCGGATTCTGAGTATATATTTTGTAAAATAAGAAAAATTTTACTTTTTTTATCTATTTTTCAAGTTTGTTATCTTCAGCATTTATTTGAAATTTGGAAAGCACCGGAAATATGTTTCGTTCCCATGCATTTTAAGTGTAGAATTATTTTCAATTTCAAAAGACGAAGTCTAAATACTTCTTAAACATTCTGTGTAAAACTAAAAGGCTGATTGTGAAAATGGATATTTTAATCATTGTAAAACATATACTATGAGAGATATGCATTAATTGGCAAGATTCGTTTATTATTTGCCATATATTAACTCGTTATACAATTTTCGATGCAAACATTTGGGAAACACGAACAACTCACGTGTATGTTTGCGGGTTAGGGCGGGTTGAGCATAATCGAGATTATTTGCAGTTGTGCGGTTGCGATTTGGAATTTCAAACTTCCGGAGATGTGCTTTAGCCACGTGTATTTTTGGCGTGGAACCGCCGATTTTATAACACGAGCATTAAGCTACTTTACGTGACGCTCTCCGTGATCGAGCATGGCATTCGAAACCGAAAATCTGCCATCGGAAATAGATATTCGTTATGGACTTTGCGGAATATGGACCGCGAATTAATTCGGAATGTCCGATTACTGTCGATTTGCCGCTTTATGTTATACGAGCAATTGGTAGACGAAAATGGTCCGAAATACTCCGTGGAACATTATTTACACTCATTACAGATTGCGCAGTTTAAAGCTCGTAATCGCGATATAATACATATATTTTTTAATATGTGAGTTTACCATGATAATTTTATATTTAGTTAAAATTCTGGACATTATAGGTTTTCAATACGTCGCCAATTAACTTTGAATCACTACACGTTTGCCATTATTGCAAGCAATTGGCAAACAAAATTCATTTTGTAAAATAACAATAATTATTTATATCGCAGTTTAAGCTTCCGATACGTATATTTTTAGCGTTAAATTAGTCGTAATAACATTGAAACACCATTACGTTTGGGGATTTTACGCCGATATACGTCAGTCCACATCGGAAAGCCGGCAATGCAGATTCCAGATTCTATTGTTGATTGTGCAGTATGCCACGGATTAATTCGGAATTGAGATAATAGCGATGCAATTAGTTAGCGAGGCTCTATCATGCGATCGCGATTGGTCGGTACTATCGGATGCGCACGCGAGATCAAACGACGAGTTGCGTTTGCAGTGACCTAGAAAATTCGCCGACATTGCATCGATCCGTGATTACATGATGTCTGATGCACATGATTCGATTACCGTGGGTTTGCTTCTTTATTTTAAGAGATCTTATTTGCATGAGCAAACTGCGCGTATAACTGCTAACAGTCTTGCTGAAAAGAGTCACCGAGTATATAGCCCCGGAATTGTTAGCGCCGCGTCCAATATTACGGTATCTCGAAAAATTCAGCACTTTATAAGGTTTAATTATACTCTGACTGTTAATGTAATTACTATATTAATGAAGCGCAGCATGTGTGTCAATATTACAATTGTATTAATTTGCCGACTCGATTGTGCAACGCATTCGGAACCGCATCTGTAATCGGAATACACTTTTTGTGGCGCATATTGCGTTTATACGCCGGCAATTCTTCCAGTTAAACTCGCGAGCTGATCAGTTTTCACGTTCAGGAATGTGTTCGAATATTTTCGAAAAGCGACGTGACGAGTATTTATACGAAATCGATCAACGAGACACATTTTCAATTCACACGAATGTATTTGCGTATAATTAAAAATTATTCCCTTGTAATTTCGTAATGATTTCGTTTTGTAATGACTGTACCATTGTCTGATTTTTAAAATTTGCAATACAAAAATTTAAGAAAAAAAATTTTTTTATTTTTCAGGTAAGAGATATACAAGTACTCTTAATAGAAGCATTAAAGCGGATCAACGCCGTTAGCGGGCATCGCACGCGGGTTTTCACTTTCTATATGGACATTTTTATTGGTATGTATGCGGACAGCGTACGCATTCTCGGAGAAAGTGCACGCCGTATGAGCCTTCAAGCACATCGGTATGTTTAAGCGAACTCGTGCATCGCGTTTTTACGGTACAACGCACGCGCGCGTGCGGCTTGATAACAGGCTAACGAACCGACGATAAGGATTGCGCGTTAATCGCCTCGATTAATCTCGCGGCTAACGATTCGCGTCGGACGGATTTGGCATCGGGCCGGAGTTTCTTTTTACGCGTGTCGATCGGGAAAGGCACGAACGGGTACGAATGAGACGAGTCGGTTATATCGCGATTCACTTTCGCATTCGCTTGCACAGCTGTTCTCGGGGATGGCAAGGAAATTGTAGACGTAACGGTGAATGACCCGTTGAAGAATATTATTAGATGACTCGTTTACTGAATGAAGATATCATTTTTTTTTATCTCCCTCTTTCTCTTTCTTCTCTTCCCTCTCTATCTTTATATATATATCTGGCGGAGAGAGTTCTATAAATATTAAAATTCAAATCTCTTTTTAATTTTTAATTTTACATGTGCTACTGTAAAATTAATAACGAAGAAAGAAAATGTGTGAAAAAATCTTATAAATAATTGTTTTAATTTATCGTTATCTCTATATAATGTAATCATCATTTTTCGACTTTGAAATTTTAGGAAAAGCTTTGCTTGACGCGTGGAATTTTTTGATAGTTTATCACAGGAGGATTTTACGTCAATTTGATTACGTCCTTTTTAGTTTAATCTCAGAAGAGATATCTTAGCGTGTCAAACAATTATTGATCAACATCCGGTCATAATTAAATTTTCGTGCAGAGGATACCAGTCGCAGCGATGCATGGCACGCTCTCGTCATGGTCGATGTACACCTGCGCATCACATTCTGGCATCTCCCGGAGAATTAATGACTCCTCGCGTACGCGGGGTCGCTCGTTAATTTTCCTCAACCGTAAGGCAACAAAGTGGCACTGATAGCGCGTCGTAATTAAGAGAGTCACCGTGGCTACTTATCGTGTCGTTTTCACGCTTAATTTTTTCCCCTCGGATGTGCGCATGGGCCGCGATGTAGCAAAGGGTGCGAAGAAAGAAATTTTTTAATTATTCACGCTATGCGCACTAATTCGCCAGATGCACGTCGTGTTAAATGCCGACAGGATAACGTAAATGTTTTCATTTATCCGCGATGTAGAACATAAGAGGAAGATGTCCTGTTTTCGAGAGTCCAGAGATTGCTCTAATAATTATCTTTCGCCAAAGTAAAGATTTCAGAACTGTGCTTAAAAACTGTGCTTTCTTAATAATAATCTATTATTAAAAATAAGTAATATACAAGATGTAGTCTGATTATTTTTCTAATTATTTGTTTATTTATCTCGTAATTGATAGATAATTGTTCCTCTCTTGTCATCAAATATTGCTGTATAAAGTTTATCTTTTTGGAGAGAGCTTGATACACATCTATTTCAAATTATACGGAAAATAAATTTTTTTATATTATTTTGATATCTATTTAGATTTAGTAGAAATAATAGATACTTATTTTAGTTATTTAGATTAAGTAGAAATAATAGACACTTATATATATTACATTGGTAAAACTGCATAAAAGATAACACACCTCCAATTTTATCGCTACTTTAATATATTATAGGGGAGATTTTTCTGAGTAATTCCTCGCAAGAAATAAATGGGGGACGGCATTGGTTTAGGAGATATAACAAACTAAAGTTTCACAGTTTTAATGCTTTTTCTTAGGTATTATAAAATAATATTAGGAAAAGTAAAGTTTGTTTACGTTGTATTTGTTGTAGAGTCGACGTGGAAAAAGTGTTTGTTTACATTTACGGGATAGGTACACGGTCATGGATATTTTATCAATAATGTGTTTCACCTATTTTTCGCAGTTCGTTAACAGCTTTCACCCTGCGACTACACGAATTTGTGAGTCTTGTCTTGAAAAATATCATTTATTGAATGCGTGGGCGAGGGAAGGGCTTCGCCTTAAGTGACGATAAAATCGGAGGTATGTTACCTTTTATGCAATTTTACTATTACATCGACTAAACTTCCTACATCATATAATACGATTGACAATATATTATTCATTGATACTTGTCGAGAAATTTCGGCAATTGTGCAGATACTTATCATTATTTCGTTTGCATTTCTGATTAACTCCCCAAGAAGCGCATGCAGTACCGTATCTATCTCGAGACTTATCAAAGTTTTTAAAGCAATAAGATACCACTTATTGATTCCCAATGTGACTTACCTACAAAGCTCTCGGATTGCTTTTCAAGAGTTCTAACAATAAGTAATATCCGACTTAAGCGCGCACGCAGAATCTTGCGGAATTTTCAAGACGAATCGTTTCGGAATTTGATGATTGAATTTAGCGATTGTAATTTTCAGTTCGTTTCTCTAGTCGAAATCATCAATCTAACTAGCAAAGATACATTATTGATATAATATATTACAAAAAATATCGCGATCTCGATATTAATATTTAATTTCATAAGTTTTTTATTTCAATGCAATTTAGATGAGAATAAATGATATTATTCATAAATATCCGAGGTTTAAACTTGTTACATTTTGTTATAAAATACAATTATTATTTTATTATTAATATAGATCATTTATTATTATATTTTCTGATATTTTTTCATTTCTTTTATTTTAAATTATGATCAGTGTATCATAATTTATTTTATTATATTTTTGTATTAATAAAATACGGTTTATTTCGTTTGTTGTCTGAAGTCAACATGATATAGTAAATGGTTAATATGTAAATTTGTTTTAACCGAAGGAATTGACGAAGTCGCATCGCTTGAAAACGGAAGA
>NW_021853750.1:182097-212429 GCF_003651465.1 Formica exsecta
AGCGTGGCTCTCGTATTTTCATTTATACGACGCTTTCTTTGACAGCCTGTTTTTCCCAGTATGTTGGAAAGTAGTCGATGAAAAGGGAGTTAATGTATATTATGCTAAAAAAAAAGAAAGACGCTGCGGCGATATTTTCTTATCAAGTAGAGCGCAAGCAGAGCGCATTAGTTGCTATTAAGAGGATATTACGTAATGCATTATTATAATATATAATTTCCATTGAATTTTTTTGTATATAAGATTTCTTTATACGTATGAGATAAGCATCTTAAGAGAACGAAATAGCGAGATTTTTCTCATTCAAGAAAATATTTGGAGGGAATCCTTTCCCAACTAATTTAATTAATATTAACTGTTAAATTTTTAATTGAACATAAAATATCTAGTTGTGTGAAAGACAAGATATTTCTCTACGGTTGTCAGAAAAATCGATAATTTAAATTAATCGATCCTTCATCGTACTTGTGATGAAAAATATCGGTTTCCTCGAGCTGAAGGAATACGGGTTTTCAATTCTTGCCATAACTGTGAAATTTAACATTCGGGATTCTTAAATTAAAATCCGATATGATGTGTTCAGACTCAATTGAACGAATTACCTAAAAACGTCGATAAATTTTTTTCTGAAATACAATCGATCGATAACAGATACTTTGTGAAATTAATTGCAGGCATCCGTCATTTTTTCAATAGTTCCGCATACATTCGGATATGACAGGCTACGACGTGTAGTTATTGATCAGCAAATAGTTATTGACTTTTTAGAAGCTTGTAGCTTAGATTTTTACCCGCGTTTTATTTTTCATATTTTTTGATATTATATATATATTCCCCATATCTTTAAAAATATTTTTTATATGAGAGTAAAATTCAATCCGTTTTTTTAATAGAGATATATTTCAAAAAGAGTTTTTGATTAAAATAGATTAACTATAAATTATTTTGTTTACGTCAAGATAATAAATATACATATATCTAATCCGTTAATAGCATTTTCGTTGAAATAAAAACGGTATAAATAAAATATTTGGGAATATAACTTAGACAATAAAATAGAAACAAAAAACTTTAGTGCAAGTATCAGACATTTAATTCAGCTTTTTAACAATTTGAGAACACTAATCATGATTTTAAGAAAATTTAATTTTGTCAAGTTTTTAAAAAAGTAGAATAAATTATTGTTGCATTGAATTTTTCCATTATTATAAGAGGCTATTTTATTATAACATATTCTGTTTTCTCTCTCTCTCAATTGGTTGGATGTGCTTCGAGATCGCATCACTGATCGTTCACTATATGGACGCGATTTCAATTGCCTTTGCGCAAACGTGCGCGGCCAGAAGATAAACGATTCGAAAAAATAGGAATGAATCCCGATACGGCGAGAGGCTTTCAATTCGCTCCTAAATTGCTGCAGAGCGTTGCTCATTTTAACGTTGCACGCTTCATCACTCCTTTCGCGTAAATTCGTTGCAATCTTTATCGACTATTTTAACTCCTTGTAATGACATAAGATCCGAAAAGATGTATATATTAAAATTCTACTATTTTTAATTAATATGATTTAATTATTATATAAGTTAACTAATTTTAATGGTTTCAATAATCTGTAATATTTGTTTAAATATGGAAATATGGTTTACAATTATTAATTTGTGTAATTTAATTATTTTATTTTATATGTGTAGCGACGTTGATGCTATTACAACAGTTTCGACACGATATGTTAATTAAATCGACACGATTAATATTTGTTCGCGCAGGCTATTTTAATAAGTTATTGCATTTATACCTACAATATCAATCTTTTTGCAATTTTCTTTAGTAAGGGCATATTCTATCTCAAAATACACGCGCATCTACATAGACAAACTTACACGATACTCCCTTCACAATCGATTTCGCTTATCTACTATTCCCTTTGATCACTCGTTACCTCAATCGGGTATTGTGAATCTGTAATTTTAACCGAGCCGGTATTCATCAAATCCAATATGGAAAGAGAAGGTACGGAAAGGAGCTTTTACTTGGAAGCTCGGCTAACAGCGATTGGAACCAGATATTGCACATTTTTCGTCGATTGCAAGGCCGATCACTGAAAAATCTGAATTATATATGCTCGAGCAATGACTCGCTCGTGCGAGCAGCCCGATCGGCAAAAAGCCCTCCATCCTTTCCCTTCGCCTAAATCGATGGGCGAGGCTCGAAGGGATAGGGTGGAGGGTATACGGAAGTTTGCGGAAGTTCGCTGGAAGTGCATGAAGGCGCCCCGAGAGTCAGGAAGTACACGTTGTTACTTTCACGTGGATCGAGTTACGGCAGATCGTCGTCGCCAGTGGAGCGTTCGGAAATTTCGGTCGCGCTCATCCCGGGATTCCATCGCGTCCGGAATGCAGACGGAGCCAACGAACGAACGAACGAGCTCGCTCCCGTGCGCTACGAAATCGGCGGTTCGCGCCATAAGAATTTTAATCTCGACATTTTTAGGATAAACGAACCCCGGCGAACTTGCATTCAACACGAACCCATGTATTTTTTGTGTGAGCCCAGTCTTTTGTACACGTGTCTTATATAATATCACTTATATCTCTGCGTACTAAAATATAATATCGTGGTCTTGAATCTAAAAAAAGCCGATGATATTTTGAACAAATATATTTCGGATGTATATTTTGCCTGATCCTAATCGACTCAACAAAATAATTTAGATACTGATAGAGTGAAGATATAAAATATTATTGTATCTGTTATTCAAATAAATTTGTTCATAAATATAGAGATACTTATTACGTGTCCCGTAAATCTAGGAAAGAGATGCCAGTATAAACTTATGCCGCTAATTATCGAATTTTATTGCAAATATATGTATGAGAATACATATACAGTCTTTAATACCGGTGATATATGTTCTCTCAAACTGGGATCTCGTGCGCTTTGCGAGCGAGGGATCTCGTGGATTTTTCCTTGCGAAACGACAATTATACATCACCACGCACTTCCGTAAGCTTCGTAATCCGATCGAGTTTCTCGTAAAACGCGGAACATCACCCGCGGAAGAGAGTTTCACCGAGATTTTTTGTCCCTGTACTTTGTACGATAGTAAAACTGCCAATTATTCGGGCCAGAATTGGACAAGCATAATCGTTTATTGTGACAAATATCGACATATATATTTATAATATTCATTTATACATTATTTCCAATAATTTAAAAGAAATTTCATTTTACATCGATTACTTTATTTCTGTATATCTGTTTATATGATATTTGTTATCTACATGACAATTTGCAATTGCAATACAAATGACAAATTCATCCTCATAAATCTGACAATAAGAGACATCGGTATTAAAAAGATATTTACTATATAAAGTAGAATAAAATATACATAGCATATCTTGATAAAATTAAAACAGCCATAAAGCAATTTTATGAAGATTTTATTTTACTTTATGTTATATGGCAATGTTTCTCAAACATAAATAATCAAGAAGAGCGGCCGCATACTTGATTAATCTCTACTTAATTTCGTTAAAATTACTTTAGAACTATGCTTGTTATTCAGGGCGATTCAAGTTCCCCGAGGTCGCAGATCTTAAATCAAATTATATATAAAGACATGAAAAAATGCAAAATATTTTTGTTTTGGCAACGTAATATATGAACGAATTCTCTTTATTTACGCTTATTTCCTTATTCTTCTAAACGAAAGCTTTTTTCTCTAGCTTTTTCCAGTGTTCTCCTTTTGAGAATATGTGGTTTCCGTACGTGAGGCGAAACACTATACGCTGTTGACAAAGGACCATGAATCTTGCATGTACTCCGTCAATAGCACTCTAGTTTAGCTCCAGCTGAATCCGCGAGTAACCGTTGGCCGCTTGGTAGTGCCGTTACAAAGCTAGAAGAGGAATTGCCGTGTGACAGAAAAAGGGATGCGGGGCGGGACCGCAGGCTCTCTCTAATTGGCACGTTGCAATTCGTTAATGAGGCGAGTTAATGTATTGTTCGGTCGAACGGAGCGTGTTCCGCGTATATGCCAGTCGCAATACTCGACACGATCGTCTCGTTCAATTTTCCGCCACCTTCTTCGTCTTGCTTCTCTTCGTGTCTGTCGTGTGAGACGCGAGGTAAAAGGTAGGTAGTGAATTTACGACGATGAACTCGCACGCACTAGCGTAAATAAGGCTGGGATTTAATTGAAATTTACTAATGGCCTCGAGAGACGGATGTGGATCTCTCTTATCGCAATCAACATGTAATAACGTAACTATAATTTTTGAATCCTTAAGTGAAATTTACTAATGCTCTCCGTCTTCTTTTTCTGTAATTTTATTTTATTAAATCAAGTATCGATTTATTTTATTGTGGGCGATATATTTATTCGTATGCTAACGATCCATTACATTCCGAGTAACGTTAAATGACGTAAGTTATCTTGCAAATAACTTTTTCAATAATTGTCAAAATAAGCAAGTTGATATGCAAAAAATCTGCTTTAATAAGTAAATTTTTAATCACATAGTGGAATTTTGATGTAAAAATATAATTCTTAGCGTCTCTTTTTTTCTTTTTCTCCTTCTACTAGAAGGAAAAAAAAAATCGTTGAACTTCCACGTTTTACTTATTTTTACTGTACAATGCGCTCTTGTCAAACTGTCGATCTTTTCGCGACATTTCCATCTTTGGAATTTGCTGGATTTAGACGACGTTTGCGGAAGAGCAAGTCGAAGAGATTGACATAAATGAGAATGGGAGGATGGTACTTGAATAAAGATTTATTATTTCCTTTTCATTGGTTTTTTTGATAGTTATCTTGTATTAATGGATCATTCTTCTTTTACGTATATATATACACACACACACACATACTACGCCTAATTATTTATATATCTCAACAGAATCTGTATTTAATTGCTGAGTTAATGATTAATTAAGTTATCTTAATCTTTTATTTAAATGATTCGCTTTTTTTATAAAAAATCTATAGACACGTAAAATGCATATAGGGCCATGTTATATAACTCATCGAAAGCAGTATTTTTATCTCAAACATTTATAATGCAAACCAGGTGTACATTACAAATTCAACGTAGCAAATGTAAAATTATAGCGGTTTAAGCGACGAAATTCCGAAATACATACGAGTTCCGGATGCGGCCACCACTTCGCGCAAAACAAATTATGTTTGCATATTATTAAGCCCCCGTTGCGTATTTAATGAATTGAGAAAATTAATGCAGCAAATAATGTCGAATGTTATTTAATTAACGTTATTAATAAAGTTCGTAAATATTCGGGATACAACGTACGTCGGATGCGCGCGCGCGCGCTTAATAAAGCAAAATAATTTCCAACTTTGAGGATTCCTGGCAACTAACGTCCACTCAGACGACGAAGCGGAAAGGGAGCGCGCGAATTATAAGATTAATATCGAAATGACACGAACGAATATCGCACATTCGCCGAAAATAAACGAGAGGCTGAGTTACGATACGGGATAACGAGAATAAGGGCCGATACGGTAAGATGATTTTACTATATAAGAGAGGGACGTTAACGATGTACATCGAGAGGTCGGATAGAGGGAAATCATGTATGGAACTATGCATGTTTCCAGAAGCGAGAAAGTGTGTGCGTGCGTATATTTGTGTATGCATTGATGTAGGTGTAATGAGCTCGAGCGAAATCCGCAATCCTCATCCGGATTTCGCCGTGTTTGCCATATACTGTCGGCGACGATCCGTGGAAAGAGAGGTCGACGAGGGTGAAAGCACAGAAAGAGGGAAATAGGGATGGGGATAGAGAGGATGCCGAGTTAGCTAGAAAAGTACTCGCCCACGCTCGTTTTATCCGGCGGGGATGCAACGCTCGGTCGACGTCGGAACGGTAGGGGCGGTTATATCATACCGGCGCGCGATTCACACCGCGCCTCTTTTTTTCCCTTTCCCTTTTCGTTCCCTCCTGCCGCTGATATTTTATTAACTTTTGACCAAGAGATACATGGGGGATTGGTCGTAAAACGATTCGCGCCGAGAGCGCAGTGCAATCCGCCAAAAAAAATTCAATAGATCGACATTCGAGTCATAAAATGCTATAAGAAATCTGTCAACTTCAAAATGTTAAAACTTTTTCTCATATAATACATGCATCTCATCAGTCTATTAAATAATCGGTTTTGAAATATTGATAGATAATCTAATTTCAAATATCCATTAAAGTGTTTAAATGTCAGAAATTAAAAAAAAAAAAATATACGGAGTTGTATCTACAAGTTGTAAGTGATTTTTAAATGACAATAATTAATAAATCTCTAGGCATTTAATGGATTGAAGATTGACGCTCAAATTATATAGTTAAGAATTGAATGCGATATAATTAAAACCGGTATAACTTTTATTAAATATTAGAGAAAAATTAAAAAGCCATTTTTTCTATATCAAAAATTATGTAAAATCCTTTATCAATCTAATCTATTTTTCGATCGTTTGTTTTTTGAATTAGTTCTTTTATCATACATTCTATTTTTTCAGTTTCTTATTATTTGTTCGTATTTTTGATCGTATATCTTCATCTTAAAGCTTGTCGGACACGTTTTAATAAGGGATGATAGCATCTATACTCACGCGGACAATTCTAGTGAATGCATTACACGAACATATATACACGTGCACTTTGTAAGACGATCGATCGTGCATCTAAACTGACGCATTTGTGTATCAACAAATGCACTTTGTGCGAAGGTGTCCGGCGATTCTCCTTGTCTTTTTGCGCTTCTTTTTCTTCGTCATATCATAGAAGAATAGCGAAATGCACGCGAGGGCTTGAAATTTATATATATGCGTACTGGGTGTCCCAGAATTAGGGACAGTGCCAATTTAACTATAATATAGTAAAAAATTGCTATATATATCTTTGAATATTTAATTTTGATGAAAAATTCTAAAATTAAAAAAAAATAATAATTAATCTTCCTCAACTTTAAACTACAAAGCCCATTTGACTGAAGGCTATTATTCGTCTCGGCTTTTAGAACTTTCCGCGTTAGACATCTCAGTGAATAAGGTCGAAATTAAAATCCAGTTTCAGTTAAATCTATTTAGCATTAATTGTAGAATAAGGTTTTATTATATAATAATCGCTTTAAGGTAAAACTCGCGCCGTAATTCTCCATTTCTTTGATCGGTCGTAAAAGTTCGTAACCATCACACGCTTCTTCCCCACCCATGGCATGTCTTATTAAAATATATGATCGGTAGTATCGGGGACACCCTGTACGTGGGAAAATTTATCGAGCCGACGTAGTATGTACGTATTGTATCTGGCGCGAATACTGCACTCCGAAGTTTGACCGATGGCCCCGACATATTCGCGGCGGGACACGTACGAATCGTCTCGTTTCGCGATTTATGCGATCACCGCGGCCCGTCACCGGCCGTTCGCGTCAAGACGCGAAGAATGTTTTACGCGCGCTCACGTAACGCACGTTTCGCGTTAATGCACGAACGCTGTCACGCCCGTTCGATTTTGTTCCGTTCCGCGCGAACTCGCTTTCGCAAGGAACTTTTGGTTGACACTATCGGTGACGTTTCGAGATGTACCGATTTGACAATTGACCCTTACAAAAAAAAAAAAAAAAAAAAAAAAAAAAACAACCAATTTTATTACTTCTAAACGTATATCGATCTCTCTCGACAACTTGATTATTAAAAAATTATTATTCTTGAAAAATTAAAAATTGATATCGTTGAACTATCATTTTATTATTAATGATTAATTGATCACATTATATTTAAATCAATTGGAAATAACAATGAAAAGTAAAACGCGGTTATTTTCTGAGAAACTATTTATTGCATTTAGTTAACTATTACAAGTTAACTTATTACAAGTTTACGAAACATCATGAATTGTCTCCGTGAAATAGAATCCTATAATGACTTTTCAATAATTAGACGTGATTTTAGATGTGATATTGTATTACTTTGTGATTGTACGTACTCTGTGATTGTTGGTGTTAAAATATTAAAAGAGACAACTGATATTTTGAAATAACTGATACATTAGTTTGTTATTTTTCTGATTTGTATTTTAAAGATTTTTTTATTTTTGGTCACTTAATTCAAAAAGAGCATGTTTCCATAAAATATACACGATGTACTATGTTGGCGAAATTAAAAAATAGCTGTGCCATGCATTAAATATACTGTGAAAACGAATTTATGTTTTTCATTGCAAACAATAATAAAGCCTAGTATTATTATAGTGAAATATAAAGCAACCATACAGTTCGAATTTATTTAATTTAACATACACTTGCGCGCGCATATGTTTATACAGAAATGTTGATTCGAAATTGAAGCTATAATATCGGTGTTTTATTTAACATGATCGTCAACACATATTTAACAAGATAAATTCCATAGCGATATTTATGCATACAAGCACACCCAACGCAATAATACATATTCAATTTTGAAGGCCTACAACTTCTATATTATGCTACAGAAATCATGATTAATAATTCATTAATCATTAATAATTCATTAGCGTAATGCTCCTGTTCATTAGATGCAATAACGGGTGCATCATCGATTTTTTTAATGGCGAATATATATCATGATATATATCATGATATACATGTGTAAAAACCTGAAGATTAAGATTATAATTTATATCGCACGATTAAAACAATCAATTACGTTACACAATTGAATTATATACATATATTATGTTTTTATCCTTATAAAAAAATTTTTACATTTGATAAAATTTTGTTTTCTTATAAATAACAGTACAATGTTTTATATCAATATAATTATTATCTGTATGTCATAATTTAATCGTACTCGGGTCAAACAAATTTTTTTCTCGTAATTTCAAAAGAAACGAGATACTAGCTTAGTTGAAAATGGCGAACGGTTTCCGATAACGCTGACGTTATTCAATAGTCTGTATAGCCGTCGTTATTTGCTTGACTGGAGCACTTTGCGCGAATTTTGGTCAAAAGTCTGACTCGATCGGAATTTTCACGTTACAGACGCTTTTTTCGGTGCCGCATCGCGCCGATCGCGCGTTTCCCTATATTTGCGTACATTTGATTGTACCAAATATTTGATGGCGCGTGGCATCAAGCGCGTCACAGAGTGATTTCTTTCGTCGATGTGTACGTATACAAACGCGTATTTGCCGGCACGCGTCGGTGGCGTTTCGTCGGGAAAAGAGAAATACGCGGATACTAATTTATTCATATTTTAACGCTACGGAACGTGCAACGACGGCGGCGAAACCGATCGGTAACTAATTATATAACGATCGCGTTTTATTATCAACTTTGTAACTTTTATGTGAACCACCACTGGAGTTGAATATATTGCATGCAAAATAAAACTACAGCATACATATTCGCGTGTGGATATATACATATGCACACGCACACACACGCTAATGTACACAACGCGTTGGCACATACAACACGCGCGCACGCATGTGACATGCGGCACAGAGTCAATACGCGGGCGGGTGATGTTTTTTTCGGAATTACTAAACAGCGATATGTGTGCTCGCGTATGCATCTGCTGGCTTTTTGAACGAGCGACGTAGACCGTACTTTTTTTTCAACTATAAATTACGGCGCATTTTGCGCATGGCGTTATCCGGTCGGTGTGTCTCGCTTGTGCGAGGTATTTTTTAAATTAAATTTTTCACTCGGTTTACTTTGCGATCGCAGCGTAGCTTCGACGCGTGGCGGTTGGAAATGCACTGTCACTACGCGCTATCGCACATGTGCGATCTCAAAATAAATAAAAAGAGAAAGATAAAAAAGTTGCGCTCTAGCTGGCTAAATCCCGCTAAACTGCAGGTGCAATTATTCATTATGGCAGGAGTCATATTAACGTTTCTCCAAGCGGAAAATTGTATCTTGTCGTGGTCGGTTAATCTAAGATGATTTATGATTAATTATTCAATAATTTTGCAATAATTTTCATAGAATTGACGAGTTTTACGCGAGAAAAATCATACGCGATATAGTCTTAAATTTTTCATCTTCCATCTCTCTCTTTAAGTTTTATTTTTACAATATTTTATAACAATGCTTTATAACAATTTTTTTTCTCAAAAATTTAGGTTTTAAAAGCTGTTCCTCGCGAAATATTATGCATTGTAAGCTTCTCCATTTAAACTTACAATCCTACATTCGCGCTTTTATCGCCTTGTCCGCTCGATTTATACCATGAAAAACGCATTTTCGCTTGCGAGAGAAAAGTCTGACGGTCGAGTCCCAACATTTTATTCCCCTTCGCAGAGAACACGAAGTTCGATCGAACCTTAGCCGACGATTACGCGATATCCACGTAGATCAGAACTACCGCGTAGCGGCACGTCGACTGATGGAATGTGGAAGAATCGACGTGTCCATCACTTCCCGTAGAAATCGGTGCGTCTTGGCACGTTAAGGAAAGTTACGATTCGACTCGCTCTGTCGATAGTTTAAACGATAATTTTTCGCGCGAATCGACATATCGCGTACGGTTGCGAGTTCGTCGCGAAATTGGAAAGAAAAGCTGTTTGCGCAGATTACAAACGACCTATTCTACATTTGTTTAATTGTTTTATTGTTTCGTTAACAAAGTGCTAATTTTTATTTACATACTTATTATGTATGTTCGCCTCTTATAATTTATTTATTATTTAATTACAAAATTAAATATTTTCAATCTGTATATGTGCGATTGTAAGAAAATTAATACAAAAAAATATGCATTTATTGTTGAAGCATCATTTCAGAAAATTTTTTGAAATCATAAACTGTTCTTAACTTTAATGAGTGAAACAGGATAGGGTATATCTCTTCATTCTGAGGATTTGCATATATATAATGTACGTATTGCGAGATCTATAATCGCACTCGTTGTTGCTGTAATGCGTATATTAATGTGTATATTAATAAGTAAGAGAATAAACTCTCGCAGGTGCGAATTGCGCTCGCGTTTTCCATATTCAGGTAATTTCGCTGGAATATTTCGCAAACCGGATCACGGATCGGATAGATATCCGAACGTGGTTCGTCACGATGCGGAAGGTTTTATTACACATTCATAGTCCGGTAACGCGCGCAGCGATAACCTCGTTATGAATTTCGCAAGATAATCCGGGCTCGGCTCTAATTGAACGATGCGCCCGCCATTATCGAGCGACCCGCTGAAAGTAGCTTGATCGGGCGCTTCTAAATTTTGCTGGACGAAGTATGATGACTGGACGTAATTGAACAAGCAAACGCCGACTGATCAAATGGAATATTGCGATGGCGCGAAATAAATAAACCTTTCATAAAAAAATCAATATTGACTATATATTATTCTTCAACGAGTATGAAGATTGGAACTTTTCGTTGGAAATCTTATTTATCACAGCTTAGTAATCTTCTAAAAAATTTAATTGTCTTTTAAAGCAATCTGTCCGTCAAGATAAAGAATAAAACTTAACTTTTATGAACACGAGTTGTTCTGATTTTTAGCATGAAACTGCTCTAAAATATGCAAAATTGTTTTCTGCACTTTTATTGAAATTGGGGAATCTTTAGGGTACAAGATTCCTGTTAATAATTCTTCGATAAACTTATACTCGATGATCGATGATTCCGTATTGATGTAGTTTCCGAGAAACTTCTTAATGGCGCTCGATGCTTCGCGATATGCATCGATTTCTGTGCATGACATCACTCATATCCGGAAGCGATGTCGCGAAGATTCGTGCGATGACGTTGATGAAACTAATTATTCGCGCGGGTAAAATTTACGGGAACTAGGGACGATGTTGCCTGTACTTATCCTCCTCGTAGTTGTCCCTTCCCTTCTGGAATCCTTTTTAGTCATTGCAACCGCGCGTCCGACAAAACTACTTTAGCGAGTATCTTTGAAACGAGACAACTCGGCGAAACATAGATATGTAGTCTGAATTATTTGTTTTTCATCTGACTCACGATCACACATCTAGCTTTGTTTTATTTGTTTTGTTCACAGTGTACGAGTTACATTAACAATAAATTAAAAATATATAGATGATCTTATTAGATCTCGTTAGTACGAGTTTAAGTAATGAATGTTACATAATGAAAAAGAAAAATTGGAAATAACATATTAATTTGATCAAAAAGTAAATTTTATATGATTATACTAGAGGATTTTAAAAAGCTTTACGATACAGTAAATTTATATATATATATATATATACGTATGTTATATATATACACATATATCGTTTCGTATATCAAAATGTATAAAGTTTCATATAAATAACTAAGGCTCGTATTTTCTACACAATTGATTTTTTATAATTATTTGAAAATTAAACAAAAATTGGTTCTGAATTAATTCAGTTTCTGTTGAATAAATTACTATTTAACTTTCAAGCTATTAGCTAACTCCATCATCGAGAGAAGTTATGGAATATTTAATTGTTTGTAGTTCGCATTGAACAATTTGCTGCAATTATCATTTACAAAGTTTATGTTTATTATCTTATTTCAAATTATAACAAATAAGTTCTTATTATCGAGATAAAACACGTTACATTTACGTTTACTATTTGCAGACAATTTAATTTTATATTTTCGGTATTAATTGAAAAAGTGAATTTTTTATTCGCAAAGAAAATCGAATCATCTAATTTTTCCCTGGGTTTGAAATTATGTCGGGCGATACGATTGCACGTGATCAGACACAGACACCGGGACATTAAGCGACATTTCTACCTTTTCAGGGAAAGTGTCATAAACCACGTGCGCGTCCGGCGGCTCTTATCTCGTCTCCGCTCGTTCTTACGATTCCGTGGTGCGTGCTATCGATTCGTTAACCTTAATGCGCCAACTCTTTACATTCCCGTTTTACATCCCCGCCCGTTCGTTCCTTTTTTCTCGATTTTCTCTATTCGTTTGCAGACGCCTGGCATTTTCTCGGGCTTATAAATAATTCTTCTTCTATTCATCGTCTCGTTTCATTTCGCGAATGGCTGAACAATTGCGGATGTTGACACATTTCAAGTAACAAAGTATTAAAAAGAGCATGTCTCGGTTCTTGCAAGAAATTTTTTTAAGTTTATATTGAATTTTCTTAATTATTATCTACAATACTTTATAATATTACCTAATAAATATCCTGATATATACATTTGAAAAATGTGTCATTTTTGAAAATAAAGAATTATGTATTTTTTAAAGATTTCTGTTCAGGTTTTCATTAATATTTTGTAATTCGTAAAATATAAACAAAAATTAACAAATGTATCTAAATCAAAAATTATTATATAAATCCCTGGTTGGTTGGTGTTTCATAGCTTAAATTTTATTAATTTTTATATTTAAATCGGCCTCTGCGAAAGAATTAACATTGCGCAAAATGGGAAATTTTCGTGGAATGATGTTATTCTTTTACATCTCGTTTATAACGGCATGCATAATGTGGATTCCTCATATAATTGCGCTTCGTTTCCTGCGCATGCCTTCAATCTATTTTTTCCACGGTCGTATATACCAGGCTTGGCGCTTTACAATTGAACTTCTCGTTAATTTGCATGTGGTAATTAGACACGCGGAAACTCGCGTGAAGGTGCGTCAGAATTGACCTTCCTTTTTCAGAATAAAAGTATTTTGAGAGAGGAATCCGCTATCCATGAAAAAATCGCGGAGAAACTCACGTTGAGTAATTGGATGCTTTTTATAAAAAACTATGCACACACAAAGATATGCACATATACATAGTATGACATTGTTAAAACTGATGCTCAATGTATACAAGATTGTAGTCTAGTATCTAGTTTTAATAATGTCGAGAGTTGTAGCCAATTTGATAATCTCTATACCTTGGAAATATTTAAACGAAAAAAAAGAATTAGGTGCTTTGCAATCAAGAGAAAATGAGCAATATTTAGTCGCGATATATAATTTACCTCGTTTTTTATATATAAATGTTATACATAATTTTTATAACTTATATTCTTTTTTTGTAACATTTTTTTCACTAAAAATAGAAGAAAGAATTTATTTTAGGAAAAAGCCTATATGTCAGCTTTGACATAGAAAGTTTGCGCGTTTTCTTTTATGTAATATTCTTTTATCCCGCAGATCGAAGAGAATTTTCAATTTTTAACAGCTTTTATATAAAATATATCGAAAATTGAAAATTCCTTAGAGATAAAATCATTTTTTAAAAATATTGTTTAAGCATTAATGTGTGCACAACAGAATATCGCAATGAAATTATAATAACAATGCGTGTTATTTATATACCAAAGAAAGATTTTTCATATAAATTATATTTTAATTTTGTAATTTTTTATAATCTCTGGAAAACTATAAGATCGTGTAAAATAGATGCCATAATTTCAATTATTTTCTACAAGGAATGACTGCATATAGTGGTGACTAAAAGAAAAATTTATTACAAACTTACTTGCACCACGGAGAGTACTTTTACTCTATATTTGTAGGAATGTGTGTTTGGAAACTTTTCTCTCTCGGAGTGTACTCATTTTTCAAGCTCGTATTGGCTATGCCACTATTTCCAGAAACAGAATATATTGCTAGAAGCAACTAAACAATCTATTTATCAAACGTTCAACACAGAAATGCATTCAATGGGAAACTTTTTTCAAACGCAATAATATAAACGTAAATTATTAAAATTTTAATTTAAAAATTTGCATATTTTAAAGATGAAATATATGTTTAAAAGAGTACGCGCTTGTGTTTTAAGAATAATATTTAAAACTAATCGAAATAAAATGTCTTTAAAATGTTATTTAAAGCTATTATTTTAGCAGGAAATTACTAAATCGATTCTACCTGGTAAAGACGGTCCTTAAAGGTGCCCGACAATGACGGAACGTAACATTAGCGGTTGTTTCAGCGAGGTAGCACCATAATGTCGTATTATTTCGCACGATATACAGCTTCCTTCGTGCCACCCGCTTGTTTGTACTATTCTCACCACGTGCTCGAAAGCGCGCGGGGAATGATACCGTTCGCGGCTTTTCGTGCTGTAGGCTTACATAGACTGTGCAAGGGTATGTGTATTTGCATTGTGCGGTGGTCGACCGCGTGTGACATGCATCCACGATCGACCAGCTGACATCTGTGACAGTTGACGGATCCTTTCGTGACCGCATATCGCATTGCCGTCCGGCAACGCGATCGTACAAGAGAATCGAAGCGAGTCCTCGTTTACGAAATGCATATTATTTCGCGTTATGCCGATTATTTAAGCCACGATTATTATCTTTGCTTACGTCAATATATATGATATCAAGAATGCAAATTTTGTCAGTGTTTTACTTTTGACATAAAGATAGCATAAAAAATTAAACATTAATGTTATTCAAGAGATGCGTTACTATTATAATTATGCCGCTAGAATATGCATTATATGCAAATAAAATTTAACAAAAGAAAATTACTTTTGTCAATAATCAATTAATCAAGTTTCAAATTTCAAGCTTTAAATTCTGAATTTATCTGTGGAGGCGAGATTTAGAACGAGATAAAGACACAATTAGATCAAATTTGCTCCGTTAAAGTTATGCTAGTTAGAATTAACTGATGTTAAACAAACTATGTGCTGCTATATCGTGATTACATTTCTATAAATTGTATTATAAATTTATGCGAACAAGATTTAATAAAAGAAAACTATTTTTGCCAATAGTAATTAGTAAAATTGTGTATTCTTGGATTTTAAATTCTGATCTCTTTTTAAAGATGAGATTTAGAATGAGACAGAGATATAATTAGACCAAAATTAGTCAGTTAATTACATCAATTAGACAGCAGAGTTAATTAATGTTAACCAAACCGGATGTGACGATTGGAAATAAGTATATATTATATTTCAAATAATAATAATAAAGTTATATCGGAGAAGAAGATATATTATAATTGAATTATTTTGGACATACTGTGTCCGATATACATAAATAAAGTTTTACACCATGTCATTTATGTCCGTCATTGTTAACGTTTTAACAACATTGCGCACAAGGAGTTCTCGTTTAGCGCGCTTCATCGTTTCAAGCCGAAATTGCATTATTGTAGGACGACATTATCGTAATTGTTTTGCCAACTCGCGTAAGATGTATAGTTGTTGACGTCTTAAGCACTCTCAGCGACGTTTAAATCCGTTGCTATATTTTAGCTTCAGGATATAACACGATTTTCTGAAGTTTTGCGTGATATTAAAATTATGTCTAAATTATATTTCGTTCTTCAATGTCTTTAATCGAGTATTATTGTATAAGAGAGGTATAAAAAGCTTTATAAATTTCCTGTACTTTTGTAAGCGAATACGTGTATGAAAAAGATACAGTTAATGAATTTATTAAAATCGCAGAAAATAAATGCGATTTGCTGACGCAAATATCTGCCCTTTAACATTTGATAACGATTGTGAAAGGATACGATCATTGACGGAATGTCGATAAGGGTTCTTTTCATTTATCATGCATAATTATATTTCTTTATCATATAGATTAATTTTTCCGTTTGTGAACACTCGTACTGTCGATTATTGTTACAATTTCTGTAATGTTCCGTTTTATTCACGAACGCGTATAAATTATTGTTCTGGAATAGTAATTAACGGCCGTATGGCCGTAGCAATAACGCCTAGTAATTCTGGCGATAATTTGAATTGAATGTAACGTATTATAGCAAAATAATGATTTTATATCGCCCACGCGATACGTCGAAGTGGCGGCGATTGTTTCCGATAATCACCACTCGTAAATATCCGGCTACCTTTTAATGGCTCTGAATAAATTAAATGTACGCCGACGAGCCTCTATTCCTCGGCGATAATCACGATTGAAATGTGATGAAACATAATGACGAATGTAATTGTCGGGATTAATTGTAACGGTAATTAGAGTTATGAGACATATCGCTTCTCTTTTTTTATCGAACAAATATCTTTGTTAACGAGAAGAAATAATTACAAAGACGATTCGCACACGAAAGAAATATCGCCATCGGTGTCACTATAAATCATCTGTCTATGCCGTACTATTAATGACCGGAAAAAAAATTTATTTCACGGATTGGAAGCGAATCAAACATACTACTTTGATTAAAAACTCCGAGGCGAGGAGGAGGATTAACGAAAAATCGGAATTATTTTCTCGTTTGCGTTTGAAGCGAACGGATTGAAACCGACGTGCGTGAAACGTAATGACATGACTCACGCCAATTGACGTAACGTATGGTGCCACGATATACGCTGAGAGAGCGATACATGTATGCGCGAAAGAGGGTACGCGAGCGCGAATAACCAGCGGTCGCGCTCGCGCGGATATGACGCATAAATTTATTATACTGTCGTCGCACAAATTTTCCGCAAACCGTGATGAGGGAGCGACATTAATGCGGCCGCAACGGCCGGCACGGCGTGCGCCGAAACGCCGGGTTCATCGCCGGAAGCTGACGTTGCTCCAAGTCGTGGCCGCGCGTCGCCTGTCGAATTTCTCCATACCTCCGGGGGACGCGTGTAGCTCCCGTTGGCTTCGTCGACTTTATGAACGTATTTATGTTTGTCACGTTGACACGAGTTACGCGCGGAAAATAATGTGCGTGCGCGGCGATATTAACGATCAATCCCTGGTGCGTTGCAAGGCAAACGCGGCGCTTCGCGATTAATATCCGCGCTTTCTGCTGGCGGCGGCGTTTGAATTTATAGAACGTAATGATATATTTGCCGCGTGCCGTAATTATGTATTACCGCGCTCTATCCCCACGTTATGTACCTCTCGTAACACGGGACGCAAATGTAATGCCTCCTCCACCTCTGCCTCCTGCTTCCCTCCTTTCCAGCGGAACGGAACAATCCATTCGCGTTCACATCGCAAGAGAGAGTGTATTCATCGTTATTGAGTGGATATTTATTACATCGTGTGTCGGATGAAAAATTCATTTTCAACGTTTCGATATAGATGCACGTTATAGAGCTTTCTGTTCCGATATCGATCGCCCATTGTGCTCTTGTGTATTCGTGAACAGGAATATTACAATGACAATAAGCGAAATGGTAGTCGAAAAATTTTAACGGACAATTATATATAAAATATATTATATTTCTGAATGAGAGAGAGAGAGATTTATATTAACCGATTCGGACAGTTTGGCTGCACGTATGGTTTATGATAAAAGACTATTAAAAAAAAAAAAAAATATATTATATTTCTGAATGAGAGAGAGAGAGAGATTTATATTAACCGATTCGGACAGTTTGGCTGCACGTATGGTTTATGATAAAAGACACTATTAAAAAAAAAAGAAAAAAGAAAAAAGAAACTGGGAAATTGTACGAAATGTTTACATATGTATATACCGACTTCAACGTTTATATTTCATATTAGTGTGATTGAACTCTTTTAAACCGGAAATGAAAATTTGCCGATAAAATTGTACTGCAATTTTATTGACATTACAAATACAAATGTTTAAGCAATGTTTTGCATTTACGCTCGGTACACTTATATCTCGCTGGATGGATCGGGAGCTTTTTTATTTATCAAACCTTGCGAATATTTGCTCTTGGTTACAGATATTCGAGAAACGCGACCGTCGCGTCGGTCGCGATCGTGATAAGTCGCTGTAATTGATTGCGAATAAATTGGTAATCCGGCGATAACAACGCCGCTCTCTCCACTGGTACTCGGCTACGTAATTAATTCTGCGGCGTTATCTTTCTGTTTCAGGTGAGTCGACGCCGTCGAGAAAATGGACGAGCTCTCTTTTCCCTTCGGGGCCATTCAACTCTGAATACGCGTAGATCTTATGTACATGTATGCGCGTGCAAACGATTCGATACGTACGTATTTCTTTCAGAATATGGTAAAACGATGGTTAAATTATCTGGCATTGTCTGCTGTTCGCAGATCAATCGTATGAATCTCTTTTGTGCAGAGAGGAATAAAATTCTTTAGAATTTTCTCCGCGGAAATATTTTATTCCAACAATTTTTTTATCTACAAACGCGGATTATTAATTTGCAGACTACTTTATCTATATTAAATAAATTTTTGTGTTCTTTTCTTAATTTACTTTTGATAAATAATATTACATCATATATTATAATAATGTCAAATGCCAAATTGTACGATTCTTTAAATAATTTATCATTATCATATAAAAAAAGCGATAGAAATATTGAATTTTTTATGATATCCACAGATATATTCCATCAAGAAATGATTTTAATCATAAATACGTATTCTAGTGCGATGTATTTTTATGTCATCTTTGTTTTATTTCGTATAATTGCAATATCGAATAACAAGTCGCTCAACCGCGATAGCCCACGTATTCCCTTCGCAGGGACCACAACAAATCATGCACCGATCATTTTTGGTAACACGCTAATTGGATGCCGAGTTCGTAGCTTATGCCGACCAATCGAGTTTATCGATAATTCCTTGCAAAATGCTAATTTACTGATAACCAAGCGTGGTCAATTTAGGAACGTAGCTCCGTTCTGTTATCGCTAGTTCCACATATGCTGATATTCGTGTTATGACTATAAAGTGATTTCGAATGCTGGCATGTATTCGGATATTGTCGTCTGATTTCATTCGAAGCATATCCGGATGTAATTACATGAATTATTTATACGACATTAGATCGTTTATATTGCACGCAAATATATCTTATAGAAATATTTTACATACATATAAAGAAGCAATAAAAAAGGCTACTCTGCGAAATATATGTTACATATAAAGTGCAATCAGAGAGAGAGAGAGAGAGTACAAAATTAATAAATATTTTGAAAAGTAAGTTATAAGAAAATATATATAGCTTGAATTATACAAATTACATAAATATTCTGAAAAGTTTATTGCAATATTTAAAAAGCGGTGCGTCTCCGTAGATATTTGAAATATTTACGTCGATTATATGTATTCGAGATACTGGCCAGCGCTGTGAACGTGCGATACGAAGGAGACATATGCGCTATCGCGAGATCCTCCTCTCAAGAAAAGAGCTGTAGTCCGATATCGGCTGTCGCGTTATTCGCAACCAGCCAACCTCAAAAGCGAGCAAGGAAACTTCTTGCTCGGCTCTCCTTTTTCCTACTTCGTCCCTCTCGTCTCGTTTCCCTTTGTATTGGATCGCGTTAGGTGTCTCGTCTCCTGTGTTCGCTTGTATATCCCGCTCGTAGACTACCGGCCCCCTCGCCTCCGCCTCGTTTTGTACGTTTTCCTTAAAGTCGACAAGCTTGACGCGATCGCGAGCTTGCTCGCCGAGAATTTCCCGAGGAAATACGCGCGTGTCCGTCATTCGCTCGAGCCACTTGACATAAGAAGAAGTAGGTCGTCACGATCCTCTCTCGTTTCCCTTCGGTCAAGGATTACTGATAGAACGGAGGATGTTCAAATTATTGACGTTCGTGAGTAACCCATCTCATAAAATCCTGCGAAATTATCTATTTTTATTTTTCTTATTAAATAATTCTTTTAATTAGTTATATTGATCAAAACGCGATATGATATAAATGTTTTTATTATTTTAATTAATTAATATATAAGCTTGTTTAAGCGCGCGCGCTTTTTCATTTATGTTATAAAAGAATTTATAATGAAAGCTCGACAACGATATTAATTACCGCGAAGATTAAAGATTATCGCGCTTCAGGAATAGACCTTCTGTTGAATATCACGAGAATCACGTACATGTGCCTGATCTTAATAGCCTCGAGAAGTCTTGATAATATCTGGACATCTTGTATTCGTGTTTATACACCGCGATTTTAACGTGACTGAGATTCATATCGGATGCAATACTATACTCGCGCGCTTTATCCGCTTCACGCTCGCAATAATCTCGCAGATGCGCGAATTACGAAGCTCGTGGCATATGATGCTTGCTTGTGTATGCTGTAGATTTACTCCGTAAGTTAGAAATTTGCGCGTTTGTAATTAAGCAAATGCTAAAACGCGATTATAGTGCATGATGCACCGTGTTCTGCAAATATTCCTCGTAGAATAGTGTCGATCGATTTAATATTGGACAGAATAATTTTTATCGTTGTTAGAATTTTTATTGTTAACAAAAATGTAACGTTAAGATTCCGAAGAACTTTAGGGATTGATAAGCGCGATGATCGGCGAGGCGAATCTTCGTATTCTATTCGCGCTCGATGCACAATGGACGACGTTCCGCGACATAGATAGCCG
Organism: Formica exsecta; assembly: GCF_003651465.1. Classification (NCBI taxonomy): domain Eukaryota; kingdom Metazoa; phylum Arthropoda; class Insecta; order Hymenoptera; family Formicidae; genus Formica; species Formica exsecta. The sequence continues at coordinate 203,320 of NW_021853750.1, forward strand.
ATTTTCAGCGACGACCGATGAATTGTCTGATCAACATCCGTTACCTGACCATGGAAATAGATATGAGACAGATGGTGGCTTAATTGGAATGCCAATCCACTACGCAACGTTCAATGATGACGACGTTGGGGAAGATATAATACATCCTTTTGTCTTTCCGCCTGTATTACGCTTTGAACCCGCCATATTATCCGAGTTCGAGATCTCGACAAATCGTGCGTGGGGGAAGAAGAATGTAGCAGATATATTTGGATTGGAAAATTTTACGATCGAATCGATCAAGCATCTTTGCGTCACCGAAATGACTCTCAAACAATATTTACTTTTGATAGGAGAGTAAAATCGGAAAGTATTTTTTACCTCTTTCGTGTCGCACACGAAAACGAAATATCTTGTTTTCGCTTCTCTTTCGTTAAAAAAATATATTTTATTCTTGTTTTTTTACAGGTCACTAAAAAATAAATTATATTTTTTAAAATTTTGATTAAATTCCCAATACATAATTTTAAAATAGCCTATTATTTCGAGAGAAATCAGCGGAAATGTTTCTCACGATCTAGATCGCGCAATCTTCGTCGATTAAATGAACTGTTGCGAAAGCTCGCGCATTTCGCACTTCCGGTCAAGGGAAACAAATATCGCAGCGGCGTCGCTTGCAGCACGAAACGTTAATCACCCAACGTGAGATATGCTCAAAAAGTTTATATTCCGGGCTAGATGCGGGGGCATTATGATAGATTATGCTACATTCCGCGCGGAGGGTACTCAACGAACTTAACGAGTTGATTAGAGAGAGTCGGCGTGGCAATGATTTAAATAACGTTACTTTGCGACGCAATTGACGGCAACGTAAATGGTGCGGCGGCCTTTCGGAGCCAATGCGAGGATAAACGATTCGCCTAAATGATCGTAAATGGCATAAATGACGTAATTTACGGAGACGTTAATTTCGAGATTGCACTTTACGTTAAAGCTCGATAATAGCACGGAAAAGTCGAACTTTGTTATAGTGAATAGTGCGGGTAAACCAATCTTCCCGCAAATCTAGATCAGCCTTTAGATTCTGTGGACGTTGAGATTAATTAATATGATTGCGTCTCGTCAATACAAATTAATCATTATTGAAAGTTTAAATGGTTCAGTAATTTTCGTTTTTTCTTTTTTTGCTACTTTGATATTTATAAACTGACTAGATTCTAGGAATTTCAATATTAGATATTTTAAATATTGAAAGACTAACATTAAGTTGAGATTTTTTAGACATCCTATCTAATTTATTAATTCATTGGTAATCATTTTTAAATAATTAAGAATTCTTAGAAATCCGCGATCCGTAAATATATTCCATAAAAACCAAGAATTTATTAAGCTTTCGGTGTGTGCAAAAGAGATTTGACATTTATAATATTGCATTCTATCAAATTATATTATAATGTTTATAATTTTATTGATATAAATGAATTGATTCATTTATGTTAATAAAATTTATAGATTGAATAATATTTGATTATTAATTGACATTTAGATATATTTCTATCATTTTCTATGCCAATTCGTAATAACTACAACAGTTTCTCTGCAATAAATTATATTATCCATTCAATATATTCAATGCACGTTATTCATTCAATTTTTAGGTATTATCTCCAAGGGACAGAGGTATTAGTGATAAAATATGCGAATACAGAACAATAGGCCATTTACATTAATCATAAAAGTAGGTACGATAACAATACGTATAATAAATAATCAAATAAATGAAATAAACGACGACGTTAAACATCAAATGGTGAGAACGTTATAATAATTTTCTCAAAATATATGCAATTGCACGAACTTTTTTTCTACCGATAATAAAAATGGAACAAGCTCTAATACGCGAAATTCTTGTTGGATTTGCGAATGAATTCGTCGCGTAGAATAGTTCTTAAACTGTGGATTTCGCTGCGAGAAACTACAATTCCACCGGCAAATAACATGAAACTACAGCAACGACCGACGAGTAGGTAACGTGAAGCGTGTATCGCGGATGCAGTTTCACGTGGAACCCGTTGGCAAATTTTGCGGCGCGACAAATTATTGCAACGACGTTGAGGGCGGAATATGCAAAGCGGAAACTTGACAGTGCTAGTCACCGCGACTTCGGAACTTTTACTTTGTCCTCCTCGGTATTTTTTTTTGCTCGCCCTCATTCTCTGTCGTCTTCGATTTGCAACTTCATTACCCGAGACGGCGATTCTCCCCTCTTTTCCTCGCAAAAGAAACTTGTCGCTGTTGCCGCTCTTCGTGTCATCTTACAATTTTTCGATTAAATCGATTGGTCTTTGTTACTTTGCATGGTGAACGAAAGATAAAATACGTAGTATGCTGTAGTCGATCGTTTAAATAACGCCTCATTTAAAATGAGGAGAGATGTGCTATTATCGCGTCATGTGAGCTGTTATTTCGTTACGTGATGCGATGGAAAGGATGACAGTTTCATTTTATGCTCCATCAAACGAAGATCGATGCCGCAGGTAGTTTGTAACGGATTCGTCTTGATCCAAACGAGTATAGGACGCTGTTCTACGGTTGGTGTAACTTGCTTTAACTTGGTAACTTTGACATAATGTGGTGTAAAAGAGTTGCAGTTTGATCATCATATTTCTATAAATGTAATTACAATCTCGAGATTACATCTTTACTTTATGTCTGTAATTTATATCTCAATCGGCAAAAGATTTATATTACATCGTTTTCTTTGTAAAACCATCCGAGAGGTTTTTTAAATCGTACAAATATATATAAAAATTTGCTCATTTATTAAAAAATTATCTCACTGGGCGCATCGAGAGTTTAATTATATAACTTTAGATATCTGCTGGTGAATTCAAAATCAGCGCGGCTTTGGGGAAAGCTGTGAAATTCGATTTACATGATTCGCGAACCAAAAAGCTTACATCGTTTCGCTGCTTTTTCCTTCGCAAACAACGTGGAAACGTCGTCTGGCCGCTATATGCTTGGCGTTTGCTGGGCAAAAGCTGGCGAACGTTGAAGACTTTCAGCAAAAAGCTTCATCGGGAAAGCCATCTCGTCAAAGACTTCTTTCCTGCTGCCACACGTCCACAAACAAATACGTACATGTAGACGAACCGTACCGTCCTAAGCTCTATCGATCTTTCCAGAAAGAGAAATCCCTCTCGAGAGATCGACATGTAACACTTATCTTAGTATATATGCGAACTCATTTCCATTGAGCAAGGTTGAGAGTCATGCTGAAGAACATGTTATGCATAAGCATTAGACAAATTTGAGGTCTGAGGAGGGTTAATTCTATCCATTAGATTCATATTTAAAATTTTGAGAAAAAAAATTCTCTGTAAGATTGTAGATATTATATTTTATTATGAGAGATATAATATAAAGCAATAGACAGGACGTTTGTGAATGATATCTTATTTTGCGATGTTTTTTTAGAAACATTTTCTGGTACAGATTTGAGCAGTAGTCAGGAACACAAATATTTTAATTTTCAAATAATTGTTTTTAATAATGTATACTTAATCAAATGATATTGGGTTTTGTTTATTTTAGTTATTGATAAGTATTGTTATAAAATTGGATGTTATTTAATGCCTTTTGCTTTGTCGAGCGCGCATTTGTGTGTTAATCTAATTAAATTTTACTTTAATTAAATATTTCGCGGATTGTGGATATAATATTTTAGGATTTTGTAGCAGTTTTAATATTGAGGTAATAAATCTGAAATATAAATAAATCCTTCTTTTTGGACCTATTCTTTAATGTAATTATGGGTATAAAATGTTTTCTGTTATTTAAAAGGGTGTAATAAACTATAATAAATTATATAAATAATAATATAATATAAATATTATAATTATTATAGAGTTTTTTTCCCAGAAATAGTAGTATTATTCCACTTTTTTCTCCCGCATTTATTAAAAGCGAAACCACCAGGGCTTTTTAGCTACCATTCTCGCATATTTACACTCTAATTAAATAACTCGCAGACCTCAGGTGATATTTAATTAGGGCCACACTGGCTATTTTAAACATGATATTACCCTAGTGAAAAGGGGTTGACAATTCTTTTGTGCGGTTTAGTTGGCGAAGATCATAGGTAGTGTCTAGCGCAAAGAAAAAAAAAGGAGCTTGCTATCTACTGGACAAGGCATAATATTGTAAAAATAAATGCAAGATTTAATTTTGATCCTAGATATTGCAGTCATTTGTATTATCGCATTAAGTAGGCCAGAGAGATGTGTCTGATACTTATAACGAGACTGTAAAATTCCGCATTATTCCAAATTATCCGCTCAATGTTTTAATTTTTGAAATATTATTTTAATTATTTTTAACTTGTAATTTTAATCATATTAACAATTTCAAAACTGTCTCCTATAACATTATCTATTTATGCAACAAATAAAACAATATGATATGATTTAGTTCAACAAGACAATATATGTATAGAAATAATTTTGCATTAATCAAGAATATCTCGCCTGACGTAACGTGCGCCATCGTTTCCTGGTTTCATTCAATCAACTTTTCGCAAGGTATTATTGTAATCCTTTATCATTGACGCGGCAAGTTGTGCATGCGGTTTTTCAAACTAGGAATTCGTACAATTTCGCTCACTAAAATATGCATTAAACTTGCCGTGTATAATACGATGGATAGAACTATGCCGTTTTTGTCAAATTCATTGTACATTATATAATATATCTCCTTTCGCGTTGTGCTTCTATTGTTTAAATACTAAGAGATAAAAATGCAAATATTATATAATATATATATACGGTATTTCATAAATTATAAAAAAAATATTATGGAGATAATGTTTTTCCAACAAATATTTTTAGCAAATTAATTATATTCCAGATTAACAAATTTGAAAAATTTAAATATAAATTCAAATAAAATATTGAAATAAAATATATCGCACAAATTTATCGATATGAGACGAAATAATAATTTAGTATCATAAATATTCTTAAAATTTATAATTTGTTAATTTATTTTCTTTTTCTGTTACAACATGATATATCTTTATGATTAAGCCTACAATTCTCTTGATTTGAAAAAAGTGCACTAATGCACAAATTTAAATTCTCAAAGAAATTTGTGGCTCAAATATATATATATTTTTTTTTTCGGTAAAATATAAATGATTTTACTCGATGAAAGCAGTTTTAGGATATTAACAATCGTCAGCATTTCTCTCGGAACCTTGCTCATGATAGGAAATTATCCATAATTTGGATGGAAAATGTGCTGCACTGGCAGAAATCGTGTCGACGTAGCCTCGATCATAGGTGAATAATAGACATTGAAGTAATCCTCCCCTCGTCCGCGCATACCAAAAACTCGATTATTCGAAGCATCTATCGAGCATAACTCGTAAAAACACCGCTTGGAGATATATCTATTTTTACCATACATTTTAGGAATAACATAATTTTCCACGTTAATCTACGGATCCATCTAGTTTCTGAAAATATTTTTATTGATTAAATTTATTACGACGATTAGTAGCTTATTGATTTGTTGCTATATGGAACGAAAAACATGAAAGTCTCGAAAATATTCTTATTAGTAAAATGTGGGTCTTGATAGAAAACATATTTTAATATATTTATTATTATATATCATTATTATCAAAAACGAATTTGTTTTGTAATTTCGTTGTTTGTATGGATTATTTATCATTCGGGTTTAATTAAAATTGATATAATTTCATTAAGATCAGATTTCGATATTGTGGACACATGCAGAAAATATCTCTCTCATTTCGGGATATAATAGATTAATAATTGAAATAAGATATATTTTTCTCTATCTCTATATCGATAATTTAACGCATCGAAGAGTTGTAATCTTTTAAATTTAAATTCTCGGCTCTAATTCCAGGAAATTAAATAAATAGCAAGGTTGCTTGTCTCGCAAAAACAGAGAAAGCTAAACGTATCGCAAAAAGCTCGAATCATTTCTCATTATTATTCCTATCTTTTTTACAAGCACATGGCACGTGTTCGCGTTCGCATTATTGAATTCCCTCGGTCGCATTTTTCGTGTCGGAGCGCGGTTTACAATTAAATGCACAGAGCGATCAATCGCTCGGAATGATTATAAAATATGTCGATGCCCGACGTAAGCGCATAATATTGCCGCCGTGCCTCAGAGATAGAGAAAACCGCGAATTTCTCTGCAATAAGAATCTACGTACTTCCTATTTTCTGTGCGTATACACCCACACGAATACATGTCCGTTGTGCAGTCGGGCATACGTTCAAAAACCGATTTGCCGGTCCTTCACGAGACGGGGCGAATTCAGGATCGTGCAAACACTCTCCGAGATCAAATGCAGGCATCTCGTCTCTGTAAATTCCCTGGCATTAGCCAAGTTCTGAAAGTTTACATGCGTGCACGAATACGCGCATTAATGTTTTATAACTTTATTTTCGTTTCTCTTGAAAGAAATAACATGTAATATTAGAATAAAATTATATGTAATAATATCTTTGTCATTTAAAAATCTACACATTAAAGAGAGCTTTCGCGAATATGTTTCTCTATTTAAGTAGAGAATGTTTTTCTTAGGGAATAAAAGAATCGAATTGTGATAAATAAAAAAAGATTTTATTTAATATTTTATTGTGATTTTTATTATTTTTATTATTTGCTGAAAAAAATTTTTAAAAATATATATAGATTATTATAAAATTTGTTATAGAAAATATTGAGGATATATTATATAAAAAATGTATATTAATTGGAGAATGTAGCTTTTAAATTGAAATGCGCGAAAGTGCAAAATTGTAATTGCGAGGCAAAATAGGCGTTCGGAAAAACCATGGCAGAGAATAGCGGTGTTAAAACTCTAAATAGCTGCGGTATTTTTTGAACACCGTAACAATGGTCACCGTTTATTTAACGCGACTGCTAATTCCAGGTTCGATAAATTCAGGTCCGCATGCCGCGCTAAATTCATTATTGCTTTCCGGCATCAACGCGTGACGATGCGGACGATATTAATTTTTGCACATCGTATTCCGCGTATAAATTAGCCGATATACGTGCGCGCGCGCACGCGCTCCAATTAATTGCATATTGACAGCGACTGGAGATACGATCGTCCACTTCGGTATAATCATGAGGGTTTATTGAAATGTGCGCGTATAAGTAATCGAGCACGAGTCGAGTACGATTAAGCGATGTAAAAACGTGCTATTACATTTTCCGAAACAGAACAATCCCCTCCTACCTCGCACATACACATACGCGCGTTACAGTTTTAATTATAGCGAACGCGCGCGTTCTTCCGGCGCAACTCACGGCTCTATACTCACGGTCAATCAACGGCCGAATTCGATTACGCCGATAATCGAATTGTTCTGTTCGATGGAACAATTTTTTTTTTACCGAGCTCACTCGTCCGTTCCCATCGAGGTAGCGCACATACGATGTGGATAAGAGGATAAGTCTTTAAATACGACCTCTGATGCATGAATTGACCATTTTTATATCGACTATCGAATTGCGAACATTTACAGAAAATCGACATGAAAAAGTAGTACTGCATTTATTTCTTTTATTAAATTATTGCGGATACGTGATCATGTGTTAAATAATTAAAGTGAATATATATTTTTTAATACGTTAAACTTTTTTTCAAAATTACTTTACATTTGAAAATTTGATTTACATGGAGAAATTAATATATATTAGTATAAATTAATATATATAACACACGTGTGATTTCCAAGTTTTTTTAATAAAGAATATAATTAAATTTTAAAAGCGTTTTAAAATGTAGAGCACACAGAAACTAAAATATTTGAAAGGGTGTAGAAATGATTTCGGCTGGCTTGTGTACACTTTTATATTAAAAAGAAATTGTTTTCATGTAAATTTTATTTACTTCATACTTATATATGTTTTGTAACTTTATTCAATAATAAATTTAAAGCTTGAAATGTAAACGGTAAATTAGGTTATCTCACGAAAAAGATACAGTTGATTACTTTGTAAAAGCATCAATTAATAATCAAATCTTTAAAGCAATATAAAATACTTTATTATATAAAAATAACTTTTTAAAAAGCATTAAAATATTCGAACATATAGAAAAGACCGATGCTACCCACCTCACAAAATCACATTTTTTAAATATATTTATTTTAAATATAGAATCTATTTGTGAAATGGATTACGGATTTGTGTTTCTATATATTTCTCAACAATGAGATGTTGCACATTTTATATTTGCACTTCATAATAAGAAAGAGCGTGTATTCTGACATTTACCTTTATTATTTGCCACATTTCGCAAAGGAAAAATATCGTATTTTGCGATAACGTATCTATCGAGGAAGCGTCATAGAAAAAGGAAACTCGAAGCTAAAATTCGTTCGCGCGCGAAAGATAGTTGCTCCATAGCGGATGTTTCCGTTGAAATTTGTCATCGTCGTATTTCAACACCGCTGTCGATAGCACATAGAGAGCGACGACGTTTTCTATCTTTCTCTCTCTCTCTCTCTCTCTCTCTCTTATTTTTTCCGCGGTCCAGGTTTCCTCCCAGGAAAGGGGGATGGATTTGTGACGGAAATGTTGCTTGGTTACTTATCTCGTTGGTAAGGGAGCGATAAGTGTAGAGCGCCTTGATGTATTCGGAGTAAAGAGTAAAGAGCCTTTGAAAGTAGCTAGATACGCGTCGTAGTAGTCGTCGTCGTCGGTCGCAAACTCGATGCGGGGTAAACCGAGACCCTCGTAAATCATCGTTTGTATTCCGCGTCGCTGCATCGTGAATCAAACTCACTCAGGGAATCCCCGAGGTCGAAACGACGACGACGACGACGCTCGCTCTTTTAACGCTTTCTCGCCTACTCCAGCCTCCCGGTGCTCGTTACTTTTCTTTGATGAATCAGCTCAGTTTCTTAATTTTTTCGAGGTTTCCGCAGTGCTGGCTGTGGTCGAAATGCATTTGTAAATACCGTTTAAAGTTTTTAATTTAACGTACTTCTAACGCGCGCACGAGACATTTTATGGAAATTTTTACTTTTACAATGTTTAATGAGCAATATTTTTTTTTTGGGGGGGGGGGGGGG
>NW_021853750.1:212605-235699 GCF_003651465.1 Formica exsecta
TGGGGGGGGGGGGGTAATTTCTTATCGATTTTTGTATTCTAATATATTGAAAAAGCTGATCTTTGACTAATTGATTCTTAAAAAAGTATCGGGAGTTTTATTAAACCTGAAATTTTGATCATCATGTTATATTGTAGATTAAAAGATGCAGAAATTTCAATTTTATTAAGTTAAATAATGCGTTTCTATGCATGTATAAAAAATATTTATTTTCATTTTTACGCACATATTATTTTTGAAAAATTCCGTCAGTATTTTCTTGTAAAGAGCACTACGGTAATTCACGTTAGCGAACATCATAATAAAAACGCGGTTATTCATAATTGATTATCGCACAAATGCTGCATTCTGCTGCTATGGTTAAAGAAAAAAAAAGACCGATTAATTACATTTTTGTACGCAGAAACAATGTAAACTCGAGTTGATTCATACTTAATTCATGTCCAACATATTTTACGTCTCGTATTTTACAACTTGCAGTTATTTTCTATTTTTGTTCCATCTTGTAAACATGGGTTTACCCTCTCATATATATATATAAAGGGTCAGTGCTGTTAATAATTTAGTTTTTCACGCGCAGCAAGAGTAAAATACATGTGGAGAGAGAAATTCAACTGGAATCCCCGCAAACGTTAAACTATAGTATTATTTATAACTACTTCAAAGCACTTTGTTTCGTATTATTAAATGTTTCGCATCGTTTAAACCACATCGTATGTAAAGCGTGCATAGATGTGATAAGGAGGTGGTTGACTATTTTATAATTTGCGTCTTGTCGCATTGTTAAATAAATTCAACCTACGGTAAAGCGTGCAGCAATGCGATAAGGACATCAGTATACGGCGGATTCTTGGGAAAATATATACGCCGAACACTGTATATCTCAGGATTTATTTTACGTCGAGGGCATGAGATAACGTACTACGCGTACTGTACTGCCTTTTATTCGCGGAAATAAATTATATCTGTTAGTGCGAAAAGAGAGAGATGATTCCAGTGGAACGTGCGCAATTTCCAGTTTATAAAGCGCGTTTAATGAAGCAGCTCAGAATCAAATATATGAAAATAAGAATAATGAAAACAAACTTGCCTCGTAAAAATGCTGGCAACTGGTAATGAACCCAATTTTTTTTTAACTCAAAATACTTTTATTATTAAAATTAAGAGTATGCTAGATATTCCTCAGAGATTCAATAACATTGATTTTTAACATACAGACCGAGATTCAGGACAATCACAGTCCTATTTGTATGGAGAATATATTTAATTACAACATGCCAGATTTTTCAATAACTATTGCGGTAACGATGCCAAGAATTCCAGAAATTCGTCTCTTTGACGAGCGTTTTCACGTAAGAGCGCTTCTCTCAGCGTCGGACGGCAAACGGAGGCGCGCTGTCAAGACGAGGATCAATCTTCCTCGGCGCACGCAGGTTCTCGCTCGTTGAAGTTGTCACGGAACGAGTGGCAGTTAATTTACGATATCGGCCGAGGAGAAGTTGGTCCTCTTGGTCTTATCAGCGAGACGGCCGCCGCGCGTGCGATGCGGACTCCCGTAGCGATCGAGGAAAGGCTTTAGCACGCGGTAAATCCTCGCTCCTAACCGTACGACCCTTTCATCCCTTCGGCTACTCTTTGACCCCATCTTGCACTTTACGCTTCCGCAGCTCGACCTCTCGCATCTTTGCTTAGAAATCGGTATATTATTTCAGTTTTACATCTTCGTATTTTAGACAAATGTTTTCTCGAGAAACGATCAAAAATAAAAATTTTTAACTCTCTTGCATGTATTATACAAATATATTGGAAAAGTTTGTAATTTGGAAAAATTTTTTTTATATATTAAGCATAATAAAAAAATTTTTGCTGATATAATATATATTTATTATATTAATATAATAAATCCTTTTTTAATATTTTCATTTTTCGACCATACACAACATATTTTTCTCCTATTATTTTGAGCGTATTTACTATTCTACATATGTATTAATATACGCAAAATGGAATAAAATTGTTTAAACGTGTAGATATTTTAGGTATTGGATCCCAAGCTTGGAACCAGCGTAAAAAAAATATATATTTTTCTACATTTTATAACATTGAAAATTGAATTTAGAATTAATAACAGATTGATATTACTTGTTTTTCTATATTCTTTTTTATGATTTTTCATGGTTTCTCCTCATTATACCCCATTAATGTTGCTGAAGGATACGTGCAACTAATGCTTGCTCCAATATTTCGACGAAAGTGCATATTTATCGGAAAATATGCTTTTCTCTCTCGCCTCGCTTGGCGAAAGTTCGCGCGAGCATTCTTTTCCTTCTCTTCATTTTCCTTCTCTGTAGCCGAAATCAGGGAGTTACGGTATTGATCGTACATTAATTTAATTGACTTAACGAGGCGAAAAGTCGGCGAAAACTTTCCCTGCTGAGAGTTTTTGTGCCAAAAAGAAAGAGTGAGGGAGGAGGAGGAGGGGCCGGGGAGCGTAAACATCGATTTTTAAGTGGGGGAACAGTCCGCCGCGCATGTAGTCGTCAGTTTAACATACAAATTGCTTAATAGTGACTCAATTAAGCGCACGGAGGTTGGTACGGAGTGTTTACGGTATGTCTTTATTTTATAATTTCAGCGGCATCGCTATCGCGCGAGTAAGACCTGGCTTATTACTGGCCGGGAATTAAAAGTCTGGTACTGGCTGGCTGGCTGGGGCTGGCCGCTTTAGTTAAATTTACATCTCGAAATGGAAATGATAGCGTCGCGAGCGCGTTATGATACAACCAAAAAATTCAGCCCAGTTCAGCGTAAGAGCCAACGAAGCCCGACATTTTTCCCAACCGTGCCCAACCTAGCCGCACTGTCGACAATAGGTTCACTATTTTTAGCCGCATCTCTCCTGCATTCGTTGCCCCTTTCTCCATTACTTCTTGTCTCGTTGTTTTGGTTTAAGTAGAAAAAATATAAAAAAATATAAAAATGAATTTTGGTCTTTTTCGGGGCGATAAATATTTGAGCTGCTGCCCTCTGCTCTTTATGTTAGGATAGAATAATTTTTGCCGATGTGCACACATACATTTGCAAACTCTCCATATCATTATTTTAAAGCGATACTGCAATTTCTTGAGAGTTAGCAGAGGCGAAAATCCACAAGTAAATTTGGCCAACGCGAAATCGCGATTTAAACGTCCGTAATTTAAACGTTCGAGGAACAGCGCGAGAAGTAGTTCGAGAAAAAACGGGGAAAATATTTATCCTAAAAATTATGAGAGACGAATGCACGAGTGATCTTATATCTTTTTTGTATGCTATAATTTTAGAGCAAAGAAGCAATGGCCAATGTTAGTCTCGCCGCGGAAATCGAGCGAGATTATCATGAGTACACTGATGGTTGTGGTTTCTTTTTCTTTTTTTTCTACTTCAATTCGAGAGATTCAATTTTATTACGATGGATGTACGTTGGGAAACTAACTTCTTCGCGGTCGCTCAAACTTTTTCGCTCTTGTGGCGATCAGCTTTTCTCTTATTTGTGAATTTACTAGCGGAAATTCGATAAATCCAATTGCCATGCATGATGATGAAATTATCGTGCAGACTGTTAAATTGTTGCAGTTCAGATTTAGAATTAGGGCACTCAAAATACGTAAACACAGTAAAGTGACTAGAATATATATTTATAAAATATATGCTATTGGAATAAGAACGAAATTGCAGAATATGGAAGCAACTCGATCATTATTAATAGTCAATTTGCGTTCTTTTGAATTACCTAACAGTTTTCACTTTGGTTCTTGATACGCATGGTGATTTAATCTGCGACAGAACGTAGTTACGCCGGTTGATTGGATTGATTAAATTCCGACAAAATTCCGTGCACTGGCCTCCCGTCGGGCCGTAAGAAATTAATTTTCGAACAAGTCCGAGGACTCTATTGCCCCTGGGGCGGCATTGTTCAGTAATAACTTCTAATAATTTCCCGCCGCTGCTGCGGAATCGTCGATACTATTATCCGGTGCAGTTGCTAATGGCGGTCATCGTGGTTCTAGGAGTATCGCAGTATATCTGAATCGCGGACGACGGGAGCTTAAGCGAGAAGAATGGTCTGGTTGCGGGATTATATTTGATGTTAAATGTTAAAAACATGTTAACGAATAGAGATAGATAGATTTTTAAAATTGCAAACGGGCGATCAAAAACTTATAACTAGATTTTTTTTTTAATCCTTACAATAGCATTTACGGTTGAAGCGGCTTTGGATCGCTCTGAGAGCGATTAAACTTCATTTTCAACTCTCATGTCTGAAATGAAAATGTATTTGGATGCGAGTTAAAAGCCATGATATCATTAATCGCTCTCGGTGAGACTTAAATCCTCTTATCGAAAATATTAAAATATAAAAATCCTCTAGTCGAAAATATTATAAGTTTCTCTAACACACTACACATAAGATGATTTTATTTGATAATTATAATATGAAATAATTTGATTTATTTCACTTTATAATTATATTAATCCAAACTTCAATTATATTAATTGTCATGCATATTGTTACAATATTTTGTTTAGCATAATATTCTATGATAAAAATGAAACAAAAGATCATCACTCGCAGCATTTTCCGGAATTTTTGTATTAAAATTCTCAAGCGATTATGTGCGCTAAAATAAATACTGTTAATCCTACACTCATTTATGAATTGCTAATAAACAGAACAAACATCAGAGTATTAATGACGATGAGACAATTTATTAATTGTATATCACAAACGATATTAAATTTTTCGGAATCCATGTTCAAAGATTACAATTCCGGAGCATTCTATCTATTCGCAATTTTGGCATTTCCTGCTCGTGATTACATGAAAACATTCTCGAATATATAATATGATCGTAATTTATTTCACGTTTTGTTCGATCTCTTATACAACCACACAGAACGAAAAATGTACGATATAATGAGCGTATATTTCTTCCGTTAATATGCAACAACAAATCTTACGCAGACCATTTTCTTTTTTATAGTCGAACGCGACGCACCTGCGCGTTAAATTTCATTTGTGTCTCGTTAAAACAGGAATCTCGTACTCTCTCTTTCTCTCTCTCGTTCCACGAAATTGCACGCAGAACGAGCGCATTCGAAAATCGACTCGGTTGGTTCGCGCATCCGAATTAATTAGATTCACCTTTGACGGACTTTCGAGTTTCGGTAGTCGAGCGCACCGAAGCGTTCTGCCGCTAATGAGATGCATTTAGTCCGGTGTTTATCTCTTTTTTATAAATTCGCGGCCGATTCCGCGGGTTTAATTAGCATTTGCGAAATAGCGGAAATGTTCGGGCGACCGGAAATATTTACGTCGTCAAATTGTCGGCGGAATGTAACGCGACGACCTCGAGAACACTTCCGATGTACGTTCTCGCTGCCGCGATTCTTTTTACCGGCGTTCCCTTAACAGCACAACGGAGACGAAGTTGAGACGGTAAGTTGCGTTGATAAGAACCTCTATGAGAAAGAACAATCGAGAAAGAAAAGGAAAGAGAGAAAGAGAAAAAGTGCGAGGAACGAGGACGACGAAGTTGCAAAGCCACGTTTCTCCCGCGTCCACTTTTCTATCGTTTATCCATATTTCCGTTGATCCACCGAGAGCAAACTTTTTATTTCACGCCCCGTCCTCGAAGATCGTCTCTCCTTTGAAATACTCGCCTTGGGGAGCGCGAACTAACCCATCGTTCTGCCGGCCACACCCTCTCGTGTTCTTTTTTTCTCTCCCCCGTCATGACCGTGGTGTTCTACAAGGAAGTGCACTTCGTGCTTCGACTTCTGTCCCGGGCTCCCGAGGGACGATGGCTATGAAGTCGGGACGACGACGGTTACGAGCAGCGAGAGCGTGATGTAGTTGGGGATTTTTCCGCCGTATCGAAACGAAATGACGTTATTGCGGCCAATCTTATTGCCGGAGCAGGTATTAGCGCTTCGTGACTTATCGACGATCTCGTGCAAGAACATCCGCGTCGCTTCGATACGATCATCGACGACTGGATTCTCATTATCCTATTAGATTCATGATTCTTCGTGGCTCCTCGGTTATCTCGATGATTGCGCGTGATGTTTCGTGACTCATCATCGATCTCATTGAAAATTATTTGTAATTATTATTCGTGGATCGTTGGCGATTTTATCAAAAATAATCCTTAATCTCTCCTTCGTTCATTAGCGTGTTTGTAAAAAATTGCTAAAAATTGTCGAGAGTTATGAATTATTAATAATTTTTTTGCAAATGTAACTTTTTGTTAGTCATATGCGATTAGGAATTTATTATTAATCTTTTCATATGTTTTATGATTTTATATTTTAAAGATTTTTTAAAAACCGTTTCTGTTTCTTTCTGTCTCCATATCACTCATAATTTTTTCAAAATTGTTTATAATTCTTTATAGCTTATTACGTGCGAATGTTATTCATTATTCTGTATAATATTCCATATATCGACAATCTTATGATTATTCGCGATTTTTTCCGATTAATCAAGTATTGTCTATTATTCTTTAAGAGGTTTTGTCGGAGATTAACTATGATTGTTTTATAGTTTGAGAAGAACGTTCAAAATATACAGTGATTCAACGGTTTTGCCAATATCGTCCGTGGTAAACGCCGTTTGAACATTTCAGGTCGATTTCCGATCCGTTCGAAGCGCTCGACGATTCAGAGCGAGACTCAAGTGTGCGCTCCGATTTTTCCATTTCCTCCCTTGCCTTTTTGCTAAGGAATTGGTGCGGTGCTATTTGCATATGTAAATTTGATCTGCTGCGAGTTAACGCGCGGGAAAGTTTCGTTTGCATAAATAACGTAGACAATTCGCAATATCGTAGAGTCTATTGCGACCTATCGACTCTGATTCTGCAAGATCTTCGCTGGAAATCTTGCGGCAATTGGAATTTGAAAGTTCTATCAATTCTCCGATATACATATATCTGTTAATTTTCTTGATTTTAAACGAAAATTACTCCTGAAACATGTAGTGATAACATATTCATTGCAGATTGCTCATGTTTTCAGTGTAATTCAATGTAAATCGATGATATAAATATGTAATAAATTAATTACGAAGAATAAACGGTGCGTATAATTGGTCTTAGATAATTAAATTTTTCTAATTTCCAGCAAAGTTTTTGGTCATGTATTTTAATTAAATTCCATTTTTAATGCGTTCAATTTTAAGCTAAAATTTGATATATATATATCCGCGTTTACAGATTCAAAATTTAATAGAGCGAGACGAAATATTTAATTTCGTGAAGTAATAAAATTATAACTCTGTAAAAAAGAAAATTAAACGAAACGGCTTATGTTGTAACCGGCGAAATGAAGTAAGTAATGATCGCTGAACGTGGTAATATTGGTTGAAACATTAATAAAGAAAATTACGGCAGTAACAAGTTAACGATGCCGTTAAAAAAATGATGACGCCGATCAATGATAATGAGAGTGCGGCAGATAATGAGATCGTAAGATTCGCTTTAATGTCGCTACCGGGTTACTAGCAAGTAACACCAGTAAGTCGTTTCATTTAAGCGCTATTGTGTCGTATAATGGCGATAAGGGTTAAAATGTTTTTTGTTTTCTTTTTATTTTTTTTTCGCGAGGTACGTAACGACGGGGGTGAAAAGGGGGTGAAAAAATCCAGAAAGAGTACAGTTTCACGTATGGCGGTAAAATTCATGAAGACGGCGGCGAAGTTATCGCATTGGGGGAGGGGGTGGGAAAACTTCCATCTAACACTATCCCACCCCCGCCAGCAGCCAGCCAGCCGATGGGATTTAAGAGCGGAATTCGGGCAGAAAGCTGCAAGTGATATTTGCATATCTTGGCCGCGGATAAGAACGATACTGGAATGCGGTGTTATATGTGCAAATGGAACGATAAGCCGCCGTCGTGTTCTATTTGAATGTTCTCCTAGGGGGATAGGTTGCGATTATCTTAACCTTCTTAACCCTCGTGACTCCGTTTGTTTTACGACAGACAATTTAAGAGCAATTTGTTGTTCGAGAGTTTTCTCAGACTTCCGTTAACTTTCTCTCACTAATGGAGTTGTTAGTTGAAACAAGCTAATTTTTTTTATTTTGAAAAGTACAATAATACAAAATAATGTAACAATACAAACATTTATAATAACTCTAATTAAGTATCATAAATTTATAAAATATCTGATTATTTATTGGAAAATATAATTTAATGGTTTTATCAGCTGTTATTTTCTTAATAGCAGTTTTTTTATAGTAAAGTAAAATAATATAAAGAAAACGTGCAAAATGTCATTATATTTCATAATAGTTTTATATCAAGTACGTCGAACTTGTATTTTTATTGATTTATACTTTCAAAAGCATTTCCTCAACGACGCGTTTCCTCGACGAATATTCAACAATCTAGCACAGATGTGTCAGCGTGACGATGTTTTAGCTGCATATGACAACGCAGTGGAGTCGTCATGTGCAATTGCACGGCACAGCATTTGCGTTCGTCGAATGAAACTGGCAAACGATCGCGTTGCTCTGTTTGCCAGTGAGGCGCCTTTACATACGCGACACGGCAAAATTTCACCGTGCGTGTCAAATTCGCGCGCTTGTTAGAGCGCGATTGCGAAAAATATCAGGTACGATCATTCAACGACCCGGTATCTCTTTTCGCGCAATCGTTTTCGTCCCAGTTTTACGCTGAAGAGCTGAAATTCGTTTGAAGTTGCGATCGTCTCGCGCGCACGCGCTGTGCGTTTATTGGCTTCAATAAACGTCGGTGTACACATGAGTCTGTACCTATATGTATAACGATGGTATCAGACGAATAAAAGCGGTTACCGATATTTTTGTTACGGCACGTTAATGGACGTTGGTTCGTGGATTTTACATCATATCAAAGCGGACACAGAATTCGTTACGAAGCTACGAATTCGATCGGTCTCTCTCTCTCTCTCTTTCTGTCTGATCAAAAGGACTGTACGTCGTTGATACTTTAATTAGTGAATGGCACGTCGCGCTCGTTAGTGAAAGGGATGTCGCAACGCTATTGTCAAAGAATTGCGATACATATTCGCTACCGCTCCAGTCAGTGCTCTCGATAACCGGTTAGTGGTAATTTCTCTGTGTAAGTTCACGCAATATTGTATAATGATGACATATGTATATGTCTACGTAAAGAATCTAACGTTCATTGAAAAATTTTTGAATTAATGCAAGCTGCTTTTTTTGATTGTTTTACAAAGTGAGCGAAATAATCTCGTTGCAATACGATATATCACGCGGTAACATGATCTTTTTTTCAGTTTCGAAAATTGTTTTTCTAGAGATTAAAGCGTTTCGACAGCTGTTGTCGCATTTTATTATTTAATATTTTTGTATGAAACGTCATCGGTAGAAAAATTTCTGTCATATTTTATAAGTCTGTTTTATTAAGCTAAAATGATTTTGCAGATAAAAAAAAATCTCTGAAAAATGTATCATTTCATTATTATACTATAATATAAATATTCATATAGAAACTTATTAGCGCTATTGCTCGCATTATTATAAATACGGTTAAATTTTTTAGGATTTATAACATATTTCGATTAATATATCAATTAATTTCTTTTTTTTTGTCCTTCCTCAAGTAAATCTTTAATTAAGTAAAACGGTTTAAATAATATATAAATACATCTAGAACATCTTGATTTTTCATTTAGATAGACATTTTTTATTGAATCTTGAAAATGGCAGACGTTCTGTGGATACTAGACTTTAAGGAATTTTCTAACTTTATTCTCGCTTTATATTATAGCTGATCGAAGAAATCTGCCACAGACCCAGCATTATTGCATTTTTCCATGAATGGGATCTCTCCAAAGTTTGGTCCAACTTTTTCCCCGAAATCTCGAGGAAACGCGACGTTGATCACACTACTCAAACAGAAACTCATTATCCATCGGGTACGGCGGTAGGTTAGAAGCGAAATCGCTTCCGCTTCTAATTATTAACTCTGTCGACGTGTTTACGCGAGGAGCAGATCGACGACGACGGTACGGGCCGGAACAGCGAAAACTTAGGGGCGCAACGTCGGGATCCGGCTCCTCGTCGGTGGGACGACAAATTATCTTCCTGACCGCGCGATATAGCGTCCGACCTCGTATGTTTGCCGAACCGGAAACCCGTTGAATATTTTAACCGACGAGCCACCCCTATGCGTCAGGCCACGTTCCGACGGCACTTTCGTTCGCTATTCATCGATTTATCGGTTGTTGCACCCAGACTGCGACGGCAGTGATATCCTCGCACGAGATGATCGCAAATATTTAATGATCATTAATTTACGCAAAAAAATTTTTTCGTTGATATAATGTCTTTATAAATGGACTTTGATTTATGTATTCAAAGAAGATATTTAATATATAAATTGAGATTTGTATAGATTCTTTTATCTACTTTTACATAGAAAATTTAATTTTGCATAAAAGTGTCTAGAAATTAATTGAATGATATGATTTTTAAACTTTTCTTTGAATAAAATTGTTTTGTAGGAACAAAATAGCTTTATCTGATAAGAATGTTGAAGTAAGCATTCATGTCTTTTCAACAAGCACATTCGTACGCGCAGTTTACTAAAAAAATTAATAGATGTCTGTCCAACAGCCGTTATTGGCGGTTGAATTGACGCTCGTGGCCTCTCAATTGATATCGAGAGAGGAACTCGATCGGATACTCGATCACTCGGCCTGTAAATACGCGGGAAAAGATCGACCGAGCTGGCGAGGTTTGCCAGTGCGAGGTGTGTGGATCGCATAATTTCGCCCCTGTCGTATCTAACAGCTACCCTTGTCATCCCCGCCACCGCGTTTCGCCACCTACGGTCAACCTCGTGGCTTTTATCGTCGCTGTACCAATATGTGCGGTGGCCACCGGCGAATTGATTCGTCGAAACAGAAGGGAAGGATTTTGGCGGTGGATTTAATCGCCCCGTATCCCGCTATCTGTATATGACCTATACAGCGTCGGCATTTTATCGCACCTCTGTGCGAACCCGCCGCGTTGATCGACGCGGATTGACGCATCAAACGGCCAGCGAGATATTTTTTTGTCGCGTCGACAATTTATATCGGGATTGAACAGCATTTGCGTTTTCTTGCGTTCAATTCTAATCTCGCACTCTCGTAATTTTTAGAGATGTAGAAAATAAAATACACGACTCACATACGTCTATTTTTCGATTTATTCTATATATATGATGTTATAATTTCATGATAAATGAAAAAAAAAAATGCAAAAATATTAGAATAATTGCGTATGACACAGTATTCAAAAATTCATCGAAAATTTCATGTCTACTTAAAATCTTAGATAATGGCGAATATTTCGGTCGATGGAGGTTTAAAATTACGCGACGGTTATTACAACATTCCACAACGTGCTTCTCACATAATAGGCGCTACCTCCGGTTTTCATTTCTTCGCTTTTTCCATCAGCTCGCGTATACCACGTTCCGACTCTCCTCCTCATTTCCCTCCGTTCATTCGCGGTGCTCTCCCCAATGTACACGTACGCACGGCCGCAGACTTGATTTTTTTCCGCCATATTATCATAAAAATTCCCGAGCGGTTCGCGAAAGAAGCCGCATAGAAATAGGATTTAGCCTGTTCGTGGCGAGTAATTATCACTTGGTCATCGCAGGTGTCGGTGATTGAACGTCTAGAATGCACGGGTGGATGAATGGATGGATGGATGGTTGGATGGATAGATAGATGGATAGATAGTCAGATGGATGGAGAACTAGTTGGGTCGGGGCAATGGATCCAGATAGTATAACGCCGGAATCGATAACCGATCCTGTCACCGTGGAATATTATTCGTATCTCCAATAACGAGTATTTGATAAAGACTTGAGCGAGTTATTTTTTTATCGGGAAATTCGCTCGCCATCTCTATCGATGCCTGTTACGTGTCTCTCGAAATTTCGTTACATCTCGTTTCCACCTTTTTTGATACAAATCTTTTTTGTTTTAATTGTTTATATCTGTGCTAGTTTTTTTTGGATAGTATATTATTCTTTCATTATAAAAGACATTAGATTATATCTTTTGTAATTACATTTTTGATCTAATAATTATTGGCATGTCCAAACAAAGTTACTTCTACAGAATTCAAGCCTGTAATGTTTTATTATTCTTGTTAAAAAGTAATCTTTCGTGTTTAATTGTGATATTTATCTTTCCGTGATCGAACATTTCGACTTTCATGTCACAGACCACGTTGTCGCAAATCCACAGTGAACAAACTTCCAGCCGCACAGTTTGGTAGCAGGAGTTGGTGTTTTCGCTATTCTATTTACGACTACTGCAAAATGTAGTATGCGTACCTTTTTTCACTCTCATAGCGCTTAAAATTCACAAAAGTACTCTCTCAGAAATCCGGTTCCGTTTCGATATATTCAGAGAAAGAAAGGGAGAGAGAAAAAGAGAGAACGCCTAACCGCTGATGTAATTAATTAATTCTACTGAAACTAATTTGCTCACCCAAGTTCGCTTTATCCAGCTCCGAGCACTTCTCTCGACGAGGACCGCATCACATACACAGGGCAAAACATTAATAATTAGCGGTTCATACAAATGCTACCAGATGATGACGTGCGCGCAATAATGACGCCGAGGGAAAGAAACGCGCGATAGAAATGCTTCTCCATTTTAATGCGCAAATTTTTTTGAACTCGTTTGCGTAACGCGCGGATTAAAAACATCCATTCAAAGGCCGACAAAAAATGTAAGAGGAAAAATATACAGAACGCGCGCTTCTACCGAATTTCGTGCGGAGCGCACTTGTACTTAGCCTCGAGAAGTCTTTCTCTCCGGAAAGTCTGGCCTTGCTTGCCTGTGTTACACACGAGAGGAAATGGGTCGAATGAGATTACTTACGAACTGTGCCGCGGGTTCGCCGGTGAGAACCGTACCATGGGGCGAGGAGAGGAGCTTTACATTCGGGTTCAATCCCACGGATTTCGCGAGCGCCGCCGCCTCGCTCGCTCGCGCGGCTGAATAAAGTAGACGGCTATTTATACAGAATACTCTCTAACACGATATCACGGCGAAGTTCTTTCGAGAATGCCGCTCCTTTTACGCAGCACGTTGCCGATACCCCATATCGATATGTGCGATACACGATATTCGACAGGAAATGCGACGTACGGCATTTATCAAAAATTTTGATAATTCTCTCTTTCTCACGATATTAAATATTTCATGTCATTTATAATAAAATATTAGTTTTGAATCGTATTTTAATTTTGTGAAAGAATTTTAAACGTGTTATTCGGAATTGCAGAAATAATTTTCGAAAAATTCTTCGATGATTGTTAATTTTTAATTTTATACACTTGCAGATTTACTGGAGAATTTATGTTAAAGTTAATAATGCATAAATGAGTTTAACTTGGTTTTTTTTTTTACATGCGAGACTTTTACGGCTCCCCCGGCCAATTTTTCCAAAACGCGATGATAGCAATTAGCGAAGTGGATAAACGCGGAGGACGAATTTTCATCAGACAAAACATCTGCGTTTCACGAGGGATAAGAAAAACCGAATTAGCCGAGACATTCTCACGGCGTTTACCCTACTCTGCTCTACTTTGGGTGTATGAAGGGTACGGTGAAGGGAGAGGTCTGCCTCGGGAACATGATTAATCATTTCTCTTTATCCATCTTCGCGCTGCAGGCGTGGACCCCTCTTCGTCACTGCTCATAAAAATGTATTATCCCGGGGCAGTATTTGGCGTTAAGATCTATTTACTTTAGAAAATGTGTGTGCGTGTGTAAGTGACTATTTGACGAATTTAAAGTTGCGAGACTTTTACGGCTCGCCGGGCAAATTTATCCAAAGCGCGATGATAGCAATTAGCGAAGTGGATAAACGCGGAGGACGAATTTTCATCAGACAAAACATCTGCGTTTCACGAGGGATAAGAAAAACCGAATTAGCCGAGACATTCTCACGGCGTTTACCCTACTCTGCTCTACTTTGGGTGTATGAAGGGTACGGTGAAGGGAGAGGTCTGCCTCGGGAACATGATTAATCATTTCTCTTTATCCATCTTCGCGCTGCAGGCGTGGACCCCTCTTCGTCACTGCTCATAAAAATGTATTATCCCGGGGCAGTATTTGGCGTTAAGATCTATTTACTTTAGAAAATGTGTGTGCGTGTGTAAGTGACTATTTGACGAATTTAAAGTTTTCTCTTGTAGAAGAAATATAAGAGTGGATAATCTCAAAATTCTTTGAAAATAATGATAAGAGATACGTTGAAATTTTATACCGCAAATTATATTAAAAATAATAATGCGATATGTACTGTTGTATTACATGCAATGTTTTAACAATATCGAATATTGAATTTTACAATATGTTAAGCTTGAAGAAATGCGAGAACGTTTTTTAGAATTATTGACGAGAAGGGTATCGACACGTCATTAAAAATGCAGTTAGTTGGTTCTCCTATTCTTTATCTTTTCCGGCGTTTTTTCGTTTCGCAGATTGTTTTGTGAAAGACGATCGAATCTCTATAGGATTCGGAATACTGTGAATTCTTCGCGAGCGTAATTTGCCAAGTTTTAAGGGGAAATCTGCAGCTTATCCGGAATGCGTTTCGTTTAATTACCCCGCACCGTTTTCCGGCTAATTGGCCGAGCGAGGGAAAGGGAAGAGGTGGGAACGATGACGAAGGCGGTGATTGCGCACGAATCTTGCGGCACGTCAAATTCGCAATTCTTCCCGCGCGCATCCGGTTTTAATACCACCTCCGATCTTTACTCTTCGGGATCGTCGTGGCCCCGTACGATCGTCGCATACTTGCGAAAGAATTTCCTAGCTGCCTTCACGGGGCGCCGTCTCTTCACGTTCGGCAATTTTCAATGGAATTCGTTCGTACCGTACCGAAGGGATGGCGGACTAAACTGATACTTATTCTACTTTTGAGTGAACTTAACAGAGATATTTTTTATTCAGGATCGAGAATTAACGTTTTAAAATTTTAAGCAATTTTAAATTTTTTTATAGAATTTGAAACTCTCTCTCTTTCTCTCTCTCTGGCTAAATGTCTTAATTTTAATAGTTTTATTTGATATTTCTTTCATATAATTTTAATCTTTTAGGGAAATTTTTACTTAAATCTCTTATTTTTGATGTTTTTTTTAATTATTTGTTTGAACTAGAGATGTATTGAGTTACATATAGAGATATTGACATATTGAACTGTGTGCTTTTTAGATACGGGTAGGATTAAACTCCCGCGTCTCCGGTTCTAATCGGCTTTACTAGGATTGCTGATGTTGTATGACTTCTAAACTTGTACTTATATCTGCGTAATGCTATGTAACAATGGTGATTGATCTCTATGCTCATTGGTATGACATATAGCATTATTAACTATAATCCGTAAATAGCAAAAGAATTTGAGCCGAATAATGCATTGGAATCGCGAAAGCCGATTAAAGATTGATAAATGAAATTTCTCTACATCAGAAAAATTATGTTCAATCTATGTTTGAATTTAAGAGTCAACATATCATTTGTATATTAAAAAAAAATGCATACTTATCTTATTTTCTATCAAAATTATTCATGGCGGTTTTTATATATACCAATTTTTAAATTAAGAAATTTAATTAAGTATATTCCAATTTGTCTTTATTTAAATTTCTATATTCTATAATCTTTAACATAATTGGTTTATGTAAACCTCCATCCGATTATATTGTATAAAGTTAAGTGAAAATATAATAACATAGCAAATATTTGATTTTCTTAGAACGAATATAAAAACTGCGCATATATATGAAAATACAATCTACTTTTAGAATCGTAAGTGAAAATATAATATAAGGAGAAGTATATCATAATTTTTATTACTAATCCATTTTATAAGTTATATTTTTGTTTCAGAAAATAATAATTGCTCATTAAAAAATTTAACAAAAGTTTCCCGATATAATGTCTCTCAAAAGATAGAGTCTTATTAGCATATTTCTATGTATATAAAACCGCGTCATAAATCAAGTTTGCAATTCTTTTATAATCGTATCACGTCTCTCGAGAATTGATTCATGATAACCATCGTACGATCACGATTCTATAGGTCTTCCATGGATCACCATAATGGAACAGCTGCGGGCTCTTGGAAGAATCGAAGATCGCTAGGTTTAAAGGCTTCCGCGTAGATAGAGCTCGACTATATGATAGAATAGGATAGAGCGAGGCTATACGAGTCACAGCTACGACGAATTAGGGGCTTAACGAGGTACGTGCTCCGGTGAGAGGTGGCACCCTCCGTTTTTCGCGGTATCGGCCGTAAACGAGGAGATCGGGTTAGGGTAGAACGGAATGAGGAAAAACGAGGGGGATGAATCGCGTGCGAGAGACTCTAGCGTTGCGTATATCTGCCCCTCCGGCGGGGAACTTTACCGGGAAAGAAACAACGACCTAGGGCACACACAATCTCGGGCCCCCACTCTCCGCAGGCTGCGCCGACGTTCGTGATATTAATGATCTTCCTAGCTTAACGCGACGTCTCCCGTGTACACGTGTTTTACGCGCCCGTTGGTATAATGCAGCCTGCATGCCGCTTTCGATCCTTTTTGCGCGTCGAGACGAGGCTGAAATTCTGCGGGCTCATCGCATTGTCTTTAGCGATAAATCTTTATTCCGCCTCTACATTTTCAACGTCACACATGGGTTTGACGTAGATTTTTCATCGAAAAAATTTGTATTTTATATTAATGTCTTTTTTTTTTTAGATATTGACAAACCATTAGATTACGTCAATCCAAGTATGCATTTTTATGATGCATTAATACATAACGAGGATTATATTCTCAGATGTACGTGACACTTTTACGGTTTCGTAATTTTTATGCTACTTATGTAAAATATGCAAAATTGTTGGAGTTATTTTTGCATTCGTGCGTAATACATCATGAAACACATTTCCCGCTTAACTGCTAACTTTGTAAATTTACTGCCACGATGATTTCGATAAACTAATTTACGCCTCGACTCTACCGGAAAGCTGAAGTTAAATTTACACTTTAGACGAAAGAGTATACACATTAAAGACCAGTATATGTCGTAAATTATTTCGAACTTGCAATGTCAACGAACTTCTTTACGAGCTTTAAATCTTTTTAAGAGAACTATCAAATAAATTTCTAAAAAAATAAAAATTTAAATATGTAATTATTTTGCGACTTTAAGATTAATTTTCTCAAATATAAAATATTTAATATTTAATAACGGATATATAATTTTAAAAAATAGCAAAACAGGAAATCAAATATTTTTATTTTTTAATGCGATGTTCTCTTTCTTTCTTTCTTTCTCTCTCTCTCTCTCTCTTTCATCTTCAGATAATTTTTAAATGAACCAAACGTTTATAGGTCGTTAATGACAACGAACGATATGTATTTGCACGTGCATTTAGCGCGAACGATTATCGCTGGACGACGTTTTTAACGAGCCCATCTCGTCTTCCTCTTCGCTGGTACATCTCGGCACCGCCACGAAAAAGTCCATTACCACACGAGCCTTCGCAGCAATTCTGTTGAATGCAAAAAACTTGGCGCGAGGAAAAGAGGACGTCAAGAGAACGAAGCAGAGAGAAAAGAGTGTGAGAGAGAGAGAGAGAAAAACGACGCCGGAACGACGTTATGTCGAGCTTTCTCGCGTAATGCTGACGTCCCGCGGGATACTTTCGAGACAAGGGAGTCGCGGCTGACGCTGGATGTCCGCTACTACTTTGCAGTCGGCAGTCTCGGCTGACAATGAATGTCCGTTACTACTCTTCCGCTGCTATCGTTCGTACGTGGAATAAATTGGCATCGATAGAAAAATATTTATATCAATGCATCAGAAAGTGGATATCGCACACAGACAATGACAAATTAATATCTCGGGAGCTATTATTATTATACCATTCAAAATCTTCTAAAGGGGGAAAAAGAGAAAATTTATGTTTTATATAATATATTTTTAATATACACGTAGTATATATAAAGCAAAGTTTTTTAGTTAGTAAATGTACTATTGCATATAATGTTATTCAACAATTAATTACTTATATAATTAATATATTAATTACTTACATAAATTTTCAAAACTGTCGATTATATATTATATATAGTATATTAACTATTATATAT
This sequence comes from Formica exsecta, assembly GCF_003651465.1. Classification (NCBI taxonomy): domain Eukaryota; kingdom Metazoa; phylum Arthropoda; class Insecta; order Hymenoptera; family Formicidae; genus Formica; species Formica exsecta. The sequence continues at coordinate 230,807 of NW_021853750.1, forward strand.
TTACTTTATATTTTTTTATTATATATTGTATATATTATTCAATATATACTCGAGATTGATCTTTTTATTTCTTTTTGTTTCGATGCTCGTTCCTATTTCTGAGAATATTCGCAAGTTATCAGGGGATTATGTTTACGATTGTATCGAATATTCGAGATACAAGGTAGTCAAGAGGAGCGATTTCGATGCAAATCGCCGGCCGAAGTCATCGAGCATCGGCGAGGAAACTTACATTGTTATAATATCTGCGAAAGCGCTCGAAATCCTCGTATTCCGGCCTGATTGCGTGTCTCGTTATTATCGTGCAAGACTTTCTTACGGATGTCGATAATTTTCTTCGTGGTAAAATATTCGCCATCAATCCCGCTTTTATCTGTCTCTTTATTTTGAAAATTATAAAAGAATGTTCAGTCTGACACTTTATCCAAATGTAAAATTAATCTACACAGCGTTTTGAATATCTTGAGAAATATTTTAATCGTTAATTCTTTAACGAAATCAATCGAGCAATTTCTAATATTGGAGATATATGTATATGTGAATATAAAACAATTATACAACATGTCCTTTTTTTATCGTCAATATTTACTTAAGTATATATATTTTGCTATTTTATCTTTAGCTATTTTTACAAGTTTCATATTTTCTCTTCTTTTTATTTTTACGAATTGCATCGTGTTAATTATTATAATTTATGTGAATACCTTGAAAACGAAAAAGTTTGTATTTCGAGAACATCGATCAATATATAAATCAACGTTTTTGCGAGCTTGGAAAAAAAACCGAATTCATCGCTACGCTAACGTTGATTGCGCTGGACGTCGAAAGCGCTTAGATGAGGTCTAGTAAATTAAGAACGCGTCGGGATTATAATTGCTGCGGATTCTCATTACGGCAATGGTAACGAGAAGCTTGCGGCTCACGCGCGCTCGATTATCGATTGACGAGACAACGAAAACGGATAATCACAATAATAAAGCATTTTGTTTAAAGACCGCTTGTTCAGCGAAACCGCAATAAACTCACGACAGAGTTAGTTGTCCTTTGGGAGAACCCAAGAGGGACGTCGGAGTAAGCGTACAGGATATAGGTAGGAGTCCGCGAGAGCGGATTAGATACTGTTTCATTTAGGCTAAGGGGATCGAGGGAAGCGCCAAATGGTGAAAGCTGTTTGCGGCGCCGTAAAACCGCTAAGACGATCGAGGACTTTAGAACAGGCGATAAGCTCGATCGCGTTGTAAAACGCTTCTATTTGCTTGTTTCGTCGAAATCGAACGGATGGAGATCGTAATAAACGTTGGCGATATTAATTCTTGGATAGCTCTGGTCTTTTAAAGAGAAAGATGCTAAAAACTATGAGAGAAAAATAGTTCCAAGAAATTTAATTTAGATATTGCAAATGTGCAAAATCTTATGTGCGAGCCCAAAATTATCATATATAGGAAATAATTACTTTATTGATTAAGATAGCATGAAAATTAATATCAAAATTAAAAACTAAAATATTGCTAGAATATTAAGAATCTTTTTTGTCTTATCTTAAAAGTAAAGCAATTTATTATGTTTTAAATTTTCGAAGTGATTATAAGAAGAGATTTATTTTTCGCATTTATGCAAAATTTTTTTTGTGGTTTAAATTTAATAGTGCATTTGTTATATTATATTGTATACTACCGCGGAACGCTTTAGAAATATCCTTTTGGTGTTAAACCCAAGGTTTGAAATTAATATAGTAATATCAGTATAGTAATTTCATCGAGTTCAAATACTATAGAATCGCTCGCCTGCAGCATCGAAATTTGAACTAGTTGAGATAGTACTGGTTTCGAGATCTAATTTAAACGAGCATTAGCATTGCACACAAGCATGATATATGTATATGTATATTATTGTACATACATTATACGAATTAAAATTAGAAAATTATTTCTCTTGTATCATACAATATATCATTTTTAAATAAATATAGTATATTACTTTCTACTTGCATATGACAATCGTTTTATAAAGTACAATATCATTTTTCCGTCAAAACCTTAATATTCCATATAAATACTAAAAATAGATATTATACGTTTATTAATATCATACAAGAATCACTATAAAACTTTTATGTCTAAATGTGATTAAAAAAAAAAAAAAAAAAAAAAAAATGTAAAGTAACACTCGTTATTATCACGTGCCGTACGCGCGCGATGCTAAATCTATTACACGAATGGAAGTGTCATACATATGCGACATGATGAAGGGAACGTGTTAAAAACACATTACAGGTTGGATGTACGCGTTTCCCTCTGAAAATCGTTCCATCCAAACAGGCTTTTAACCGGGTGTAGCGACGCGCATGCGAATTCCTCGTCGCGAGGCTCTCCTCGCCTGCGTCTCGCGCGTCGCGCTATTTACACGGACGGCAGCTATTCACAGGAAAATTTGTCGGATGAGGCGGATGCGCGAACACTATGCCAGGGATGCACAATGCGCTTCGCGTGCCGAATGCAAAACACGACCCACACTACAGAGGAATGACTTTGCGCATCTCCGCTAATTGGCTCTTTCGTGCCGTCGTGACATATCTCTCCATTTCTTTTTGTAGGAATAAAAGACGATGATAGTTTGCCGTCTCCTCTTCGTACGTGGAACAATTTTGTAAATTTTATATTTTTAATTCGGTAGACAAAGGACTTTTCGGAAAATATGACTTTTTTTGTTCATGGGCCTTTCTATATTCATATTTAGTTTTAATTGTGGATTTAATATTTGGATTTAATTGTTTATTATTGAGATATTACTCGTATCCTTTCTAGTATAATAATTATGTATTGCTACTATTTAGTTTTTTAATACTGCTAATGTATATATATTATATATATTATTTTAAAAAATTTGCTGTCTGTATACAATGATCTCAAATTTAAATTTATTATATTTTGAAGAGATAATTTGATAATAATTTTTATGCATTTACATAAACATGAATTATCATTTAATTAAAAATATCTTCACTTATATTATTTTTCACATTGTTTTTTTTTTTAATATAATCTTTTATAAAAATTTTTATCTTATATATACAATTGCTTTGAAAAAGGGACACTTTGGTACTGAAATAAATCTAATCCGACAGAATCTAATCTGATCCCTTCCTCTGCTGAGAGCAAGAACGAACGAGCAAAAAGATCCTACGTAATAGATCCGGTGTTCATCTTTCGCGCGTGTCTCTAGTTTACCTTCCCGGCTTTCGCGGAACTCAAGAAAAGTGAGAGATCTCTTTCCACGCCAGAAATAGATTTCGATCACGGGAGAGTACCGGTCCCAAGTCGTTTCGCGTAGCGGAAAATATAAGTGGCGCTACTGTGACGAGTGTGATAATTGAATTGCGGTGCGGGGAGAGAAACGCGCAGAAGGGCGCCGAAGGGATGCGTATATACAGTCGTCCTCGAGGGTGCTTTCTTCGGGAAATGCGACGTGTGCGTGAATCTAGTTATACGACACTTTGAAAGTAATAAATTCCTAGGAGCTCTACTTTTTCTCTTTACTAAACATTTCACACAATCAATATAATTAGTTTTAAATTGACACTAAACTTTCTGTATTTGGTTTTATTACAATTTGTTTTCAATCATTATCTGAAATTTCTATTTTTGCAGTATTTATCGTTGTTGTTAATCCCGTGATACATATCCAAATCTCCTATTCTGTATTTACGTGCGCGCGCGCGCGCGCGTTTCAATGACGTGTCAATATTATACGAGTTATTCAGCATTCGATCAAGTGACAGCATTGTATCGATTGGCCCAGATTCGACACATTTATTATACATGATATTTGTAGTACAGTTTGAAAAGTACTGGTTTCTTGACATAGAATTTAATAATAAAATAGATCATCGCATCGAGAGAACGATGTCGTTTGCCGTGATGGAATACAGAATGACATTAATCAAATCTGTGCGCACAGACTCGTCTTTATTATCGAAATATCATATACGTATATCGATACACTTCTCGCGGAACTTTTCGTGGAACTTTTGTAAAGTCACTCGAGGGCGCGGTGTTTTCTCCGTTCGGGAAACTCTGCCCTTCGAGCCGATCGAGCCTTCTCCAGTTAAGACTTGGAAACTGACGGAGTTTGTAGAGAGGTTGCTCTTCTCTTCGCCAGAGCGACAGCCACCGCGAATGACGCGGGATTCGCACGCACGTAGAGAACTTTCGGCGTGTGACACGTGTGTGTATGTGTGTGCAAGCTCGCTCCTGGGACGACGTACATATTTTATTAGGTCTTCCCGCGGCGTATATTCTTGGCGCCGTGTTAAGGGAATCCTTGGGAGATCGCACGACCGCTGGTACGAAACGCGCGAGTGCATTTAGAGATCTTCCCTTGCAAAATATATATAAACATATACCCGAGAATTCTGTTCTCTCTCTCTCTCTCTCTCTCTCTCTCTCTCTCTCTCTCTTAGTTGAGTATATTGTGGGCTAGGAGTTATGTTGCTTAAATAGCTGGCTATTACTTAGACTACAAGCTTAAGCTATTACATTACGAGAGATATCTTTGAGTTTCGAGCAGAGGAAATCGAATCGAGTTTTGCAAGTTGGAAAATCGCCTTGAGATATGAAACTAATAAATCTCTGCATTACAAATTTAGAATTATCATAAAAAATATAGTAACATATTTTATTATTATTAATAAATAATTATATTAAGTATTACATATTATTTATAATGTAACAAATAACACGTACACGCGTGAGAGACTAGATGTTGATAGAAATCATTTTCTTTCTGAAATCTCGAGATCTTTTACATCTGCATCTTCATTAATACAAAAGTGAGGGCGTGAGAAAAAAGTTCATCAAATATATGTTCTTTTTCAGTCAGATATCACCTTGAAAA
>NW_021853750.1:235822-244128 GCF_003651465.1 Formica exsecta
TGTCGCCGTGTTAAGGGAATCCTTGGGAGATCGCACGACCGCTGGTACGAAACGCGCGAGTGCATTTAGAGATCTTCCCTTGCAAAATATATATATACATATACCCGGGAATTCTTCTCTCTCTCTCTCTCTCTCTCTCTTACGAACATGCCGGACTGGTTGAGTATATTGTGGGCTAGGAGTTATGTTGCTTAAATAGCTGGCTATTACTTAGACTACAAGCTTAAGCTATTACATTACGAGAGATATCTTTGAGTTTCGAGCAGAGGAAATCGAATCGAGTTTTGCAAGTTGGAAAATCGCCTTGAGATATGAAACTAATAAATCTCTGCATTACAAATTTAGAATTATCATAAAAAATATAGTAACATATTTTATTATTATTAATAAATAATTATATTAAGTATTACATATTATTTATAATGTAACAAATAACACGTACACGCGTGAGAGACTAGATGTTGATAGAAATCATTTTCTTTCTGAAATCTCGAGATCTTTTACATCTGCATCTTCATTAATACAAAAGTGAGGGCGTGAGAAAAAAGTTCATCAAATATATGTTCTTTTTCAGTCAGATATCACCTTGAAAAAAAAAAAAAAAAAAAAAACTCTTTCGTCGAGAAAGTGTAACGGGCAAAAAGTTCGCCGACAATATCCGTAATGACTATCGGGAGAAGTTACGCGAATCTCATGAATTTCAGATTTTTGCGATTTGTACTCTGGAATATATATACATATATACTCCCTTTGTAAGTCTTCCTAAGTGAAACAAACAGCGCTATTAATTCAGCGCATCGAGATTCCCGATGTAACCGAGTGAAGATGCCGATTTATCCAGTCGGCGGAAATAAAGGGGATGCGTTTTCTCGAACCAACGGTTCGCGATGTCGTTATACAAGGGGGGAGGGGGAGAAGGAAACGAAAAAGGGAGAAAAATAGTAAGAGAGTGAGAGAAAGAGAGAGAGAGAGAACGGGACGAGTTTGCCACTCAGCCGTTCGCCGATCGATTAAGTCAGTATGGCTGAGTGCATTACGGCGCTACGGCGTCATAATTCGTTGGCAATTTTATCGGAAACGATCGAGTCGACAAATTGCGCCATCGATCCTCCTCCTACTCCTTTTCCTCCTCTGCTCGCACGTCGACTCATCCTCGTTCCGACTTATCCTTGCACTGAGTTATATGAATAATCGACGAGAAAGATGTCGAATGCAGACATTTTTTAACTTTAGCTCGTTCTTAACAAATTTTAATGGTCCTTTCATGACTATCAAAATTTTTAGGAACGTGTCGTAGATTGTGTAACACTTTGCGAACAAGTTTATGTAGAAAGTCAAGACAATATTGGAACAACGGAACTATTCACGTTCGCTCAAATTTATCTAGATTTGCTTCCTATGGCATCGTTTATGTGCTGACAGTAGATAGATCGTAAGTATTTTAGTAATGAAAAGGATAGTAAACTGTCAGCAAAAAGAGCGCTTGTTAACGATCTTAGGTAACTTTTCCTCCTTGAAATTTCTTCCGTGATACAGTATGCTAAATTATAAATAGAAAGATGATTTGTTTTAAAGTAGAAGAATTACGGACGTATTTTTTAATTAAAGATACATATATAATTGTATTATATTAAAAAGATTTATTATATAATTAAAGCCTAATCTTTCGAAGGAAGAGCAATTTGACATTAATTCGATTATTTGGCCGAGACGAAAAGTTCGCAACTATAAATATTCCCGGTTCATATGACAATTAATTCGCAGAGACTAACGGTTTCATAGTCGCGCGCGCAATTTCGCTCCTGAATTATTCAGAGGTACAATTAGAGCTAGTTATAGTCATATACGTACAGATCGAGGAATGTGTTTTGCGACGAGCTTATGACGACGATTGCGAATGTCATGCTTACCGGCCGTATTCAACCGGGCGGGCTGTCGTAAAACGCGACTGACGAAACGAGGCACACGTGGGAAAAAGCGACGACTTCCTCATGTCACGAATATTATCTTACATCGTGTAGATTTTTCAGGTAAATCGCAAATAAAACGGTATAAAGTGGAAGCTTCTTGATTTTATTTCAGCTACTCGATTGTCGGCTACGTATTCTTTTTTTCGAAAATCAAGTTTTCCTAAGAGAAGTTCATTTCATGAAATATAATGTCAATTTTACGATATAATTTACAAAAATATTGATAGTAATGCACCGTAAAGTATCTTTTTATCTCTTTTGTAACAAACCACATATTTTTTATCGTCATATATATAGTGATCCATCAAATTGATCAGGTGTTTCGAAAATACAATATGGACTTTGAGTGATTTCTCTCAATTTTCTTTTTGTCTTAAAATTGCTTTAGTGTTATTAAAAAAGTTTTACGTTGTTCTGCAGGATATCATGTCATTTTTAAAATTGATGGGACATTAACCCTTTATCGTATCATTATAATTGAACTTATTAAATTTTCTCACAATTTCAAATGTGGCGTTTGTTCGTTTAATACGAAAATCGCGTGTTTAGTGTCAACACGAGATAGCAATTACATATAACGATAATTGCGAAGCCAAGTGATCGTCAAAACAGAGGGGTTAAACGCTCGGAATAACGTCGTCTAGTTCTGTCTTGTTTATGCGTGATCGAAAGACTGACGTGTTTTTCAGGGACGCGTGGGCGTTATCATGAGAATCTCGTCGCGTCCATATCGCCAGTCTCGACAAAGTAAGTGATGTGCGAAAACGTTCACCCATCGCCTCTTGTTAAGGCCGATCGCTATTTCGGGGGTGTCTTCGAAAGGGTGCTCGATGACGCAAAAGCAAAGGACGCGTGTGCCCTTTCGCGCCCTTCCTTCAGTCGCGATCATTCCCGTCCATCCAAGAATATCAGGCGAGGAACGCCAGGTCGGTCTGGATCGATACGCAAGCGAGTATAAACGGACAGCCGCGATGCGAAATGCGTTGCATTGCTGTTGCATTGTCTAGATGTACGGTATCGATCATCTCTGCCGACGGCTGACTGGCAAACTCCGAAGTGTCTCCTCGCTTAACACAGCCGGCGCATGTTTGGGTGACGTGGGGTTTACTGAGCCCTTGCCTCTTCATATGTACGAAATTACCGGAATGCATATCTGCGGTGCGAAACATTATATATACATATATATATATTATAATATATATTTTATCTAATATTCTCTCTATAATTTTATTAAGTGTTTTATATATAATACTTTATCTGTTTATTTTATAAAGAATAAATCTTTTAACAATTGTAGGCAGTCGATGATATTAGAGAAATTTTTTTATTTTTGATCTTATATTTCTTTGATAATAAATATATCTTTTAACTCTGTGTATATACTATTTTTAAAATATTTAGAATTATTTGCGAATTACAAAATAATTAAAAACTTCACACACATGCACATTCTTTTAATATAATTAAATTAATGTATTGAAATTATATATATATATATATATCATATATAGACTGTTCCAGCTTTCTCGCAGTTGCTCTTATCTGAAAATTTTCTACGGACAATTTGATTTTTTCTTGTGTTTTTAACGTGAATGTCGAGATATTGTCAGTTTTGAATTAAACTGTGGAATAATTGAAAATTTGACAGAAATTCTATCTAATTTTTTTTGTTTTTTTTTTTATGGAGATGTCGAAATATCGACAGTTTTTGAATAGTGAGTGATTAAAAATTTGGCGTATCTGATAAATAAAATGGATAAAACGATTTCAATTTTTCTTCGATTTTGACGTGGATTTTCCTTTGATAAAATTTCTGTTTAAGAGTTAGCTACGAAAGTATTTATAATTGAATGCAGAGAGAGATGTTGCAGGAAAAGATGATGTCGGATTATGTTTCCATTAGGAATCCATTAAGGATAATCAAGTTTAAATTGTCCAAGAGAAAATGTTCGAATAATGAAGAAAACGTGGAACGTACCATTTTTATTCGCGTTTCTCTTCGAAGACTGACTATTATTATCGCTACTACTGAATATTATAATTATAGAAACGCGATACATTTGGATATTTATAACACGCGCATTTGTATAGACGAATGTCTTTAACGATTTTCACCAGCGAATAATATGACTCGTATCTTTATCACGCATTCAGCTCTATATGTCGCTCTGTAATGCTATATATCTATAGCGCATAAAGGGGGAAGAAGGAAATGAAAAAGATACACACACACACACACATATATTATATGAGCTCGAGTGTATATATATATATATATACACTCGAGTGTATATATATATATATATACACTCGAGCTCATATAATATATGTGTGTGTGTGTGTGTATCTTTTTCATTTCCTTTTTCCCCCTTTATGCGCTATAGATATATAGCATTACAGAGCGACATATAGAGCTGAATGCGTGATAAAGATACGAGTCATATTATTCGCTGGTGAAAATCGTTAAAGACATTCGTCTATACAAATGCGCGTGTTATAAATATCCAAATGTATCGCGTTTCTATAATTATAATATTCAGTAGTATATATATATATATATATATACACTCGAGCTGAACGCTCGATATACAGATTGTAACATAATCCACTGCGACTAATTCGAGTTTCGTATTCCTCCCCACGATCCAATCTATCGGATCAAATAATCGATCGTTTGAATTCGCAAGGGAGTCACTGCAGATCCTTTCGTCTGTTCGCATTTCGCAATCGGACGCACCAAACGCGCCGGAGATATACGTTCGGTTCTCTTTCTTTTTTCTATTTATTTATTTTTTCATTTTTATTTTCACCGATGCGATGGGGCGAGATTTTTCTTCCGGAGACCGCGTCCTGTTCGATGCCCGTTGAAAGTTTCGCGTTATTTTCCCGGAGTGAAGCTGGAAAATTCAATCACCGAGGAACTGCTCGTCGTTCGCACGAGCATGAACGACGCGCGACCCATGCTTGCATTTCTTCCCGCTTTTTGCTTCTTAATCAATTCTGGCACCGACTGGTTGCCACCATTCGCTCCAATCGCGTCCGGAAATGTCTCTCGGAGTATTCTCGGATGAAATTTTCTTGGGCTTTGTCTTTTCCTCTATCGTGAATATATTATGTAATGATATATGGATATATATTTGTAGATATAATTATATGAGTAAAATAACTTTCTGGCGTTAATACGTTATTAAAATGATTGTGTTAAATAATAAAATTTGATCATTCCTCTCACGTAAAGAGTTTCTAATATTTAATAAAAATTTTATAAAGCTACAGTTATCTGGTTGACAGTCGTCGCATCGCTCATTTGTCAAAGAATATTTCGAAACGCTTGAACTCAACAAACTTGCGGCTACGACTCGCACGCAAATAACATCCTATGATTTGCGGATTTTTCTCTGCCAGCGATTGTCATTATTAGCTTGCCACGCGAAGTGCGACGACTGTCGTTCCACTTACGCAGGATAGTCCTCGTAACACTGAGGATATACGGTCGAGAGATGGTGTCTTGTGATTGGTGTGCGCATTCTTTTGTGCGCGTCCTCAGGTGAAGATTATGTAATGTATGCGGTGTAGCAGAAAATATGATGAAAAACCTTGAATATAAACGAAAGAGACACTGTGGTCAATCACTTGTTCTTGCGCGATCATATTTATATAACAATTATTTTTTTAATTTATGTAATTTTTACATATCTGATATAATATTCTTATAAATATATTTAATATTCTACATATAACTTTTAATAACTTTATAATATATATTTTATCTAATATTCTCTCTATAATTTTATTAAGTGTTTTATATATAATACTTTATCTGTTTATTTTATAAAGAATAAATCTTTTAACAATTGTAGGCAGTCGATGATATTAGAGAAATTTTTTTATTTTTGATCTTATATTTCTTTGATAATAAATATATCTTTTAACTCTGTGTATATACTATTTTTAAAATATTTAGAATTATTTGCGAATTACAAAATAATTAAAAACTTCACACACATGCACATTCTTTTAATATAATTAAATTAATGTATTGAAATTAATACTAAAATTGATTTTAAATAATCAATTTAATTGCTAATTTCCCTTCGAATTTGGCATCTGACTTTTGAAAAATCGAGATTGGATATCAGTTAAAAGTTAAGTATCGTAACGAGTGTGCTCGAATCGAATGGCAGGTCGGATACGTCGGTGTCCTCGATCGCTCATGCACTGTCACTCCGTGTGTCAGCAAATATATGTTACACGCAACACTCTACCGAGCTACCGCGATTACAATCGCGGCTATGACGTTCTCGACATTTACCACGACGAGCAGCATAACATGAATCGATTCGTGTCCGGAAGAACAAACTGAACGATACACATTGCTACGTACAACATTGTAGGTACAGCGTCCCGTCGGGTATTTAAAGACTAAAATTTCGCGAAAATATAGAACACAGCACACAGAGTTCTGCAGTTTACCTTTCTACCAAGTATAAATTTACAAGGTGGTATTATTAGAACGACGCGAGAGAATGAAGTAAATTCCAATATAGCATTTATTGTATGAAAAATTTCCTTGCGATTTTAGTATGTTTTACAATATTATCACAAATGTCATTTTTTCTACAATCTCATTGATTAATATTTACTTATAATTAAATGTTTCTTTTAATAAATGCTATAGTAGATATGTAGTTGTATTTCATCATATTAATAAAAAAAAAACAATTTAAAAGCTAAAATAAAAAGTGGAAATAATCTTATGGATTATTTTAAAACATTTTGAATTACAAACATCTTAAATCTTAATTATTTGATTGCATTCTAATTCATAAATAATATTATATGATATATTATTACATCAGATTTTTGACAAGAACTAAATTAAGAGTTAAAATAATTTTATACTGTTTTATTAGAATTAAAAACAAATTTTTATGGAAACATCGAAAACAGCGTGATATATAACTTTCGAAATAAAATAAAAGAAACTGAATCATTTTATTTATTGTATAATCAACAAGTGAGAATAACATCAACGGTAGCTTATGTCGATCAGCGAGCGAATCTAATCTCCCTCGAGAACAACCTCCTGCAACAATGTCGCAACGAGTCCTCGACGTGTACATATATTTGGTTGCGAGATGCTTTGCGAGCTCGTCGTTCGCAGAGCAGTGAAAACCGGAAAGCTCCCTAATCCCGTTGATTAACAATCCGACGGGTGTTTGCGTTCTCTCGCGTGCAGTTTCCAGCTTCGTAGATCGAGTAGAACACCTCGGTACCTCGGAGGAGAATGACTCGCCGAGGATTTTTACGGCCGTAAACAGAGCGGGACCCGGCCCGTTGTGTATCTAGTCGCATGACGCTCCAATTTGCGTAGTTTTATCACCTCGTTCCGCGACGTTACTCCTTGCAGCGACGTTGCTCCTTGCAGCGTGCAACGACAGAGCGATATCAAGTATTTTATACACCTGCACCCGATCGGAGACACGATACTCGGACGGCCGTTCGTCATATTTTGCGACGTAATCTCGATGGAAAATAAGCGGGGGATTGATGGCCCGCCGGGTAAGATTAGAGCGACATTGCCGAGATAAATTCGCATCTTTCTTCAACTATCCGCGCAGCTGTCTACGTTTCTTGACGACACGCCTTTGGGAAGATATATCGCTGAAAAATCCTTAGATGGATGCAAAAAAAAAAAATCATAATATCTTATCAATAGTTGAGCATGAATTGACGATAATACTTTGACGGTACGATAGATGCAATAGGTTCTTCTAAGAAAAATGAATAGTCAAACAGAAAGATTTCACTATAAGCAAATATGTACCAGCATCCGTATGCTAGCTGGTGAAGAAATAGACAGAATGAAACGAGAATTCGTCTTTGAGCACCCAAAAGACTTGCCTACGACTGGACATTACACCGGTAAGAAGCGTTCTACCGTGCAATTCCTTAGGACTCGCTCTGTGTAACGAGAGAAAGAACGAAAGAAGAAAAATAGAACAAGAGAAGCAGAAGCGGGAAAGGAGCGCGAGTTTTCTGCAGGGACGTTTCTTGCGCAGGAACGTCGTCTACAAGAGAAGTAAGAGAAGTAGAGAAAAGCGCGTCAACGCCTTCGCTTGGAAAGTAAACGAAAACGTGGAAGAGAGCGGGAAAAGAAGGAGAGTAAGGGTGGCCGAAGAGGAGGGAGAATGATGATCACCCGGCAGAAACGAGGACAGAGCCGGGCAGCACAATGGAGGATCTAAGGAAACGAAGTTGACAAGATGAAGACAGAGAGAGTGAGAGAGGGGGGGGGGGGGGAGAGAGAGGGGGGGGGGAGAGAGAATTTCCTTT
>NW_021853750.1:244749-251245 GCF_003651465.1 Formica exsecta
AGAGAGTGAGAGAGGGGGGGGGGAGGAGAGAGAGGGAGGGGGGAGAGAGAATTTCCTTTTGTGGCAAGCTTCTTGGAGAGAGATGCGCAACATACAACAGCATATCTTTGCATACTCATTTTTCGCGTACGTACCTCCTCGCCACATCACATCATGTCGCGCCGAGCCATGCCATGTCTCGTCTCGTATCGCACTACCGAGACCCGAGAACTCCGAAACACCGCCGGCGATCCTTTTATTAAGAGCCCGCCACCTACTCGGCTGCCGGGATTTACGGCATCCTCTGCTTCTCACCCCGCTCGCGCTCGCGAAATGTGTAGCCTCGGGCGGTCCACTTTGTTTCTCGGCCGGTATTTTTTTTCTCTTTTATCTCAAGCTTTTTCTTAATCGCCAATATCAAAGATTTCTCCCTCGAACTGAGAATATATCGTCAAGTCGGAAAGAAGTTTCAATATCATTCAATATATTGATTTTATATATATATAAATTTTAAATTCCTATTAATATATTATAAATGTGCATGTGATTTTACACTTAAGATACGTAGATGTGCAAATTTCTTATGTCATAATTATATTTTAATATACTTATATTTGTACCCTTTAAATAAATCATTTTCGTTATAATTTAATTATCAAAATTTATTACGTGTATGTATATAGTAAATCCGAGATTGGAATGTATTACTAGATGAGAATTTATATATACAATCGTTCGGAGGGTCTAACACCTTTTTCGCAATCTGACGTAGTCAGACATCTCGTTTGAGCAACGCACAGTTTCACACTTTTCCCGGACATGTATGATGATTGATTAACAAGCCATAAAGACTTTGAAAAATTTAAAAGAGTAAGACGAAGGCGCAAACGTTCAGCGGTTCGCGAAATTATTTATCAGCCGCGTTATCTCGTATTCCCTCGGAACTCGCCGTGTCTCCGTGAAACTCAGCACGGCAGCGGTTAATGCGACACATTCACAAAGGGAATTTCTAGTTCCGCAGCCACACGATCGACAGGTGTATCTATTCGGAAACCATACGATCGATTTTGCTTATAAACGGACGTGAAATGGAAGGGAACCGTGCATAATCAAACGATGACGATATCGATGATGATCAAGCGCGAGCACACAGTTCTCTTCACATCGACTCTTTTAGACGAATACGTTTCTATATGGAAGGAGTTAATGTATTATAGAAATTTAAATCTATTTAAATTTCACGTTTCTATCTTTCTCTTTTCTCTTCGGATATCTAAATAACATCTAAATCTTAAACTATCTCGCGAATCTTCCCATTGGACGTATCTCGAAGCCGGGCTCTTAAGGAATCTATGCGAGCGCTTGAAAGATTTATGTCTTTTCCGCGCCAGCTTGATTGGCATCAACGAATGCAGAAGCAAATTCGCGACGTTTGCCTCGGCGAAAAAGCACCGAGAACTAATTCAGACAAGAGAGAAAGGATAAAAAGAATAATAATGAGAGAGAGGCAACGCGAGACGAGGTCGTGGTAAGAAGAACGAGCTTTCTCTCTCGCGAGACAGAGAACGAGATCTCGAGCGAGAAGGGATGAAAATGCGCGGTGAAAACTCAAACCCGGTCCCCGGGTTCCCGTTCGTCGGAACTTGTCGCACAAAGAACTCCCCCGAGTGTTCATTTGCCGAGAGAAATTTAATGCGCCCGACCGCGTCGCAATTAAAACGCGCCGCGGATCCCCGTGCGGTATTATAGAAATTTAAATCTATTTAAATTTCACGTTTCTATCTTTCTCTTTTCTCTTCGGATATCTAAATAACATCTAAATCTTAAACTATCTCGCGAATCTTCCCATTGGACGTATCTCGAAGCCGGGCTCTTAAGGAATCTATGCGAGCGCTTGAAAGATTTATGTCTTTTCCGCGCCAGCTTGATTGGCATCAACGAATGCAGAAGCAAATTCGCGACGTTTGCCTCGGCGAAAAAGCACCGAGAACTAATTCAGACAAGAGAGAAAGGATAAAAAGAATAATAATGAGAGAGAGGCAACGCGAGACGAGGTCGTGGTAAGAAGAACGAGCTTTCTCTCTCGCGAGACAGAGAACGAGATCTCGAGCGAGAAGGGATGAAAATGCGCGGTGAAAACTCAAACCCGGTCCCCGGGTTCCCGTTCGTCGGAACTTGTCGCACAAAGAACTCCCCCGAGTGTTCATTTGCCGAGAGAAATTTAATGCGCCCGACCGCGTCGCAATTAAAACGCGCCGCGGATCCCCGTGCGATTTGCCGCTCGCGCGCACGCGCGCGTGAGACTACTCGTGCTCCTCGATGTACTCGTTCCTGATTACTTATTGTTCCGAGTAGGGAGAGAACGGGAGAGACCAGGGAACGAATGCGTAGAATCTACACGGAACAATGCCCTGCTATATGGCACGACGATCTCGAGAAGACGCGTCGCGAGCACAAAGGAAAAGTATCTGTCGTCCCGGACCTTCCATCAAAGCGCGGCGACCCGCTTAACTGCCTTTTAACCCTTCTTTCAATAGAGTAACGAGGGGACCGGGAAAGTCGATGAGGGGTTTTATTAATGCTCGACCTTGAAAATTAATTCCCGCAAACACGCAGAGAAAGGGGTGACGAAGAGCAAACGCGCGCGTTCTGTTTCACTCGCTCATTCTTTCCCTCTCTCTCTCTCTCTTTCTTTCTTTCTCTCTTATCCTGGTTTTTGTTTTCACTGCCGTCGTTCGGCGGTCGCGAGTCTCCCGCGGGACTCACCGCCGCAAAAGGAATTCACTCGGGTATTTATTCACGGCGAGAAATTTAATCCAGAGTTCCCGGCGTAATAACCATCCTGTCGCGCACCAGGAATAACAATCGAGCTCGCGGCACGTCGCCGCCCGAGCCAGCCCAGCGGCTTCGAATTAATTTTCACCACCGGCAGAAGCGCGAGAAGTTAAAGGAGTAGCCGTGCTAGCTAGCAACTCCAACATAATCATCGGCATCCTCGATCTTTTGGACTATACCGTTTGCGCGAGTGCTTTATATCAGGTCGGTTCTTTCTTCGAATTAATTTTCGAGAATCTTACGATCTTACGCGAAGTTTACGTGAAATTGCAGTAATTTTAGTTTTCATCTACATTTTTAGAGTAAATTATTAGTAGTTTTAATTTTAGTTTAAGAAAGTTTGCTGTTCTTTTTTTATTACTAGAAGCAGATAATACATCGCGTGGGATACAAACAGGAAATGCATTGTTACTGTGTGTGTATTAATTTGCATAAATAAGCATGAATATAACGTAATTTAAAATAAATATATTTTTAATATAGATATATGAATTTGTAGATACTTCTTTGTAAGCTACTTTTGTTGAAATATTGCTATTTATAATTAATATGATTATATAATTACGATTGCAAATATCATTAGACTTCTAAATTACATAACGTTAAATAATTTATGTATGTATATTTTATTAAAAAATTTACTACCACTTTGATACATATCTAATAGTAGTAATCAGCACTTTAACGACCTTCGATTTTTTAGAGAAAATGATAAAGAAAATAAGTAATAAAACTCGAAACGCATTTTCGAAGTTTATCGAGATATACACGTAGATAATAGGTTGCCGTTTAGTTTTTCTTTTCATTTGACATCATTTTTCTTCCTTTCAGTTTGTTGTAACGATTTAGCGATGCATCTTAGCGTTCAGAGACGGCTTAAGAAAAGCCGATTATAAATATCGCCGACTTTCCCCTTATTTTCTCAAGTATCTTCTTTCTCGAACTTTTGATCTTGAAATGCTTCGCAGACTGCCTTTGTCTCCAGAGTCGATCTCGAAAATTACAAAGTAACATAAAACAATGACGGCTTCTTTCGCGTAGCATCAAAGTTTTCGATTCAATACCGCAAGAAACTTCTACAGTTTCCACGGTTACGAGTTTAACTGAGATCGTTAATACACGTGTAGTTCACAGTAAAAGTGTCTTTTCAACGCAATTCGAAGTAAACTTCTTTCTCGCAAACTTTAATTCGAAATAATTGTTGACTTTCTAATATTCAATCTTAAGAATTTGAGAAAAATTTTGTGAAAAATTTATTCCAAATTACACTAAGAATATTTTTATATTTTAACAAGCACAAATTTTTAGAACGCTCTTTTTAATATAACTGACAATAATATATTTTATTTATTCACACTGTTAATAAATCGTTCGACTTTTCTGCAATTTCGCGAAGCAAATGCGCTCTCGATTTCGCTCGCGATTCTCGCGAACAGTTTGACGTCGAAAGGAATTCCTTACGATAACGTTAAATTAAATTATACGCTGGTCGCCCCTACGCAGTCACGACGACACACTTGGCACGAGCGGGCCGAGTCTCGGCCATGCATAATGCATGCGGTATTTTGTGACGTTCGGGATGCGACTGTATCCTTCCCTACCTCCTAGTTTGCTATCCGCTACGAATTCTCGCGGCGTGCCGCGTCAACCTGCGAGATTCAGCGAACAGGGGGATGGGCCCCCGCGCGCGCTATGAATTTCGAGTGGCCGGGCCCCAATGGTTACTAATAGAACCGCAAATATTGGCGATCTTGAAGGGGGTATGAAAAGATCTCTACACAGAAGGAGAGATGAAATGCACTGGGGGGTAAGCACACTATCGTTGCATTCCCATCCAGATATTCTCGCCTTTTGATGAATCGAAATAGGCACGAACGCGTACCTTTTCGTAATTTTACAAGTTACGTGATTCTTTGTTCTTTTAGTATATTGTACATTTGATTTATATATATGTGCATTATATTCAGTAAAATCGTATGTATCAGTAAAATCGAGATTAAAAAACTAATCAAATAATTAAATTTTCTCTGCTAAATTAAAATAATATTGTCATACATATATACTTAGGTTTCAAATATTCGAATTGAGTATATTGAAGATAATAAATAATAGATAAGAAATTATATATTTAATCGACACAGATACTTCATATGGTATATATTCCATAGGAATATATTCATATATATTTCTCTCATTTCTTGATAAGATATCGAAATTCTTAATAAAATATTTAAGCAAGATTGAATATTTCGATCGAGTATTAATTCATGCGCCAGAATTTCGTATCCTTTTCGCTGATATCCGACTCGGATTACTCTATTGCTAGTCAAACGTTGGTATCTCTGTGTGTATTTGGTGGTTTTCGCAGTTGGGCCACGTTTTTGATCGTAACTTCCACTTCCTTCCGTTTACCGTTCGGCCGCGGTTATCTGCGAGCGCGCGTGGATTTTCGCGAATAGATAAATTTAGCCGAAATTCGCGAAGCGCGATATTACGACGTTGACCGAGCTTATCGTAACTTTTTAGTTTACTCTTTTTGGCTATGCTCCTCATACTGTTTGTTTCATTTTTCTTCTATCCGAGACGTAATTTCATTTTTGTTTTTATTTAAGGAAGCGTGTAGCGCTAAAAAAACAATAACACGGTAGTCAATTTAAAATAACCGGATAGAGGTACACGTAAAGATCAAAAGTGTCCGGGGTAGAGTGACATGTTTCAGAGCAGAAGTGGATCAAATCCGTAATTTGTAGGATCCGCTTCAAATATGAAAATGCAAAGAGGTGCTCGTAAATTATGGATGTGGTCCACTTTCGCTTTGAGTCCTTCCTACCTTAGATTTAAGCCAGCGTTGTACAAGATTGTGTTAATATAACGGTTTTACCACGAAATGCTTTCTGGCTGCTGCTGTAACCATTGGACAAATAACAGTATAACGGTTGTTCAATAATATTCAAGTGTTGTAAGGTTAATGTAACTTGAATTTATAGTTTTGAATTAGTATAAAATATGTTTAAAAGAAATGTGGTTTTATAGTTATTGCAGTCTAATTGGCAAATTTGCAATATATTTTCTAGGAGTTTACATATATAAAAAATTACTTAATTTCAAAGATGGCATTTCATAATTTTGATATAATCCAATGATATTGCAATAAAAAATTAGTTTTCTATTCCAGAAGAAAAAAACAAAATTTTTTCTGTTTTACCGTCAAATTATCTGTTTAGTCTAAATTTATGCATATTTACCCTCCAGACAAGTCGTAATTAATTTTTAATAGAAAAGAATAGAATAAAAAAGCATATGTTAGTGACACGAAGCAAATCATTGTAATATTATTAGTCAGAAAAAAAAAATGTTTTTTTTTTTTTTTATAAATCTTGAAGTTCTTCAAAAACACGCACGAATTTGTAAACGATCTGACAACTCTGCGGTCTCGAGTCTCTATCATTATCTCCGTCACCTAAAAACAACGATCCGCAGTGCAACGTGCGTGCGAACGTAATATAACCGTAGCTTTATACGTTACGAGGCCACCGTAAAGCGCCCGTAACGGACATTATATAGGCACCGTAATTACAAATTCCGCTCGATTACCGTCATCAACGACGCGTACGTGCTCGAATTTGCGATCGGATTGCCGGAATTTGCTTTTATTCGCCCGAGCGCATTGTCAACGAGCGTC
>NW_021853750.1:251329-256468 GCF_003651465.1 Formica exsecta
AGCGTCGTGCGCGTTAGATTCGCGACTATGGCTGCGTTTCCGCGAGTTCCATGATAATCGAGACTACTACTCTTCGCACGGAAATAGCCGATAATACGTGCACCGGTTACTAAATCGATCCGTGCGGTATACAGTTCATTCTTTTCTAACGGAAAAGTCCACCGAAAAGTCAACGCGAACATTCCTTAACTAAAAATAAATAAAAGAAAAATTGTGTAAACGATGTAAAATGGTATAAAAATGTGAAATTTTTATATATATTATATCTTTCTACTTATAATTAATTTTACTTGTGTCTTTTAGATTTTGGTTTTTGTATGACCATAAAAAAGTTAAACAATAATGTAAATCTGCGGGCTTTTACATTAAGTACTTTTATAAACTTTGTTTTTTTTTTTTAATAAGAAAAATCTAGCTTATAAAGAACTTAATGTAAAACTTTTTTCCCTTGTTTTAGAAATTTATTAAATTTCTACCAGAAGGCACACACACACGCGACAAAATTCCAACATTAATTTAACCTATTAACGTACCATGATTATATAATTACATATATAATTAATTATTATGTATCTTATGCTAAATATGCACATTGAATAATTAAAATATTTCATCTCATTTATTGAATAATGAAGAATACTTTATTTAATTTACACCAATTTTATTGTGAAATTTTGTCTCCTTAATTAAACTATTTTTAGCGATTCATTAAATTATTAGAGATTTTTATATACGCCTAAATTCATAAACTGATCTCTGAGCTCATATCCATCTGACTAGAATAAACAAATCTCAATCGTTCGTCGAAGGCAAAGAATCTCTAATCGTAACTTTCAGACAATATATTATATAATTGTCTTTGAGAATAGTGATATTCTTTCGAGAAGAGATCTTTTCGGATTTTCTTCTCCATCTTGCCGTCACTAGTAGCAACTATATGAAAGTGTAAGAGTGACGACGAACGTGGAGTTCACGTCTCGGCGATCTCATCGTCGTAATGGAATTACCGTGGAAGCGACGTCCGGCGTGGAGAGTCGTCCGGCTCTTTCCTCGAGTCGTACGGAGACGCGCGTGAGAGACAAAATTCGAAGCGAATAAAACAATGCCACTCGGGGGTAAAGGGGGGAAGGGGGTAATAGACGGACGGAAAAGTCGCGGAAAAATATATTGAACAGTTGTGGCTCTTTGATCGAAAATTCGAGCCGCAATCTTTCTCTCCTCCGCTCCCCTTTTCTATCCTCTTCTCGCCACTTTCCTCCTCACCGTATGTGCATGGCTGCGTTTCGTCCTCGACCGCGCTAGTACATACGATCCCTCGGCGGTTCCGCGCACGGTAGTAAGTTTCGTGGTAAACTCAATTTTCGCGGCGAGAGACTTTTCGGTTGGATTCCTCGACGCCGTTCGGAAAGCCGTGACGGGAATCCTCCTACGATTGCCGGGATTTAGCATAATTCGAGACAAGCACGACTTCGACTCGATCTATCTCGCGATACTCAACGAGGCCATTTTTTTTTTTTTTTTTTTTTTTTTTTTTTTTTTGGTTCGATTGAGAAGAGGGAAGGAGAGATAGAGAGCCGAAGGCAGTTGTAAAATTCTCGACGGAAGTTCCGATATCGATTTAATCGTAACATCCGCGCCGGTTCTCGCTATCAGATTGAATCTTGCAAATTTATGCGACGCGCGGAATTTTCGAGTATTTAATATATGGCAAAGTTTCTTTTTTCTACTCTCTTTCATACAGCGAACGAAATTCTAATTTGGATTTTATTGATGTTTTTAATACATAAGTCGGGAAAATGAGAGAACATGTGGAAACTTTTGCCGGTCTTATAACTTGCCGATTGAATACGTGAAAGCTTATAATCTCGGCCAGTATTTGCCGAGTTCTTTAATTTACATTGAGGAAGCTGAACTTCAGATTAGCCCCACAAAGAAAGTTCGCGATGCGAAAGCCTACGCGCTGCGACAAAGGAAACCCGATATTTTAGATTAAGGCACAAAAATATGAATAATGTAAAGTATGCCAAAGAAGAAGATAGTAGTATAGACGGAAAAAGAGGGTATCGCCTTGATTCTTCGAACATGGAATTTTTATACAACAAATTGTACATTATTAGATTAAATTCTAAATTTATCAAAGCTAAAGGAAAGAGAGCTTAAAATCGTTTTATAAAAAATGTAAAGAAAAATCATAATTAAATTTTTTAAATATAATTTTTGTAAAATAACTAACATATTTCACATTGTAATATTTTAAATTCAACGCTTCCTAAGAGTTATTTTCCTAAGAAGAATTCACACAGATTTTTCACGCGGGAAAGCACTCGATTTACGGCGTTGTAATTCTTAACGAATATCTCGAGATGCATGAAAATCGCGAGTGTACGAACATGTGATGGCAACGCGCGACGATCTTTCGACAACAATTCGCGACAAGGGGGGCATGCTCTCGCTTCCAAAACCAGAAAGCTCGGTCAAATTCTTCGTGAAAAATGTTGACGTTTCTCCGTCGTCGCTCGCTGCTCATTACACGCTCCGCGCGTCCGCAGAGGTGAAATGCGGGGAATGGTGAAGAGCGGACGGTTGGGAAGATATAAGCGCATGAGTAAACACGCGGAGTAGATGCACTCGGGTGCGCAAATAATACCTGCGGGCCCATAAAACCCGGAGGCTGCGAAAGAAGATTAAAACTGTAACTATACGCCGCGTCGCGCCGCGCGCGCGACGTTTGTGCATCCGGGTTATATCTCACCCTGCATCCTTCACCGGGGCGGAAAGGAGGGGGAGGAAACGACGCGGATTTCTTCTCGTCTTTTCTCCCAACTACATTTTCCTTGCTTCGGGATAGGGATATTCTTTGACTCGTGACTTTAAGCGCAGGGAGATACTCGCGAATAATACGAATAAAAATGACGACGTCTCGTATTTACGAAGCGTAAGACAGTCGCTCCTCTCTTTCTCCATTTTTCCCGTAAAAAAGAGATCTGCTTTCTTCCACTTCTCTTCGACATCTTGAAGTCTTTCTCCTTTCCTCGCACCTTCTTCCAGTATTTGCCTTTTAACGGGCGCACCCTTTCCTTCTTGCGTCGCGACGTCGTTGTCGACGAATGCCTCTTTCCTTGCCTCTCTCGCTCTTTTTCTCTCACTCGACGTAGGCAAGTATGCTCGGTTTATCGCGATAACGAGCGGTCGCGCTTTTAGGTCTCCCGCCTCTATGCTGCTTCCATTCTACTGCCGGGTCGCTAACTACCACCGCTCGCTTAAGACACGCTATATGCATTCGTCTGTGCTTTGACATGCACTGTGTTTTAGTCATTCTCTAGCCAAATGCTCTATCGCGTCGCTTTATTCGAAATTTTGTACTATGTTAAGTACGTGAAATTGTTCGTTAGGAACTTTTGGTAACAATTTCGAAATTAAGGATCAAAAGTTTTGATCTCCTCTATAATTTTTAACTGTTACTATATTAGCTACGTTATTTATGTGCCTGCCCAGGTATTAGTCTTTATGTTCTTTTTATCGATTTATTAATTGTTCAAAGCTTAATCTTTATACATTTTTAATTCTGCTCCTGGAGAGTATTACTACTTTAAAAAATAACGCGTAAATTAAATTTAACCATTTACAGAAAATATCCGACTCAAATCATTAATTGATGTTTGAAAATAAAAATTGCTTTGCATATAAGTATATACAAGTATATATAAATTTATTATATTTTATTTGTATATTTTTATTTTTCCATCAAACTCAAAAATTCAGAACAAACTGAATTATTTTTTTAATGAATAGCTTTACTATCGCAAGATAGTTATTCTATTAAATAAGTGAAAATATAATATATATAGTCAGCCATGGTCTCCGATTTTGCAGATGTCAGAAATTTATATGTAATTATTTGAAATTATGAATCATAACATCTAATGAATGTTTCCATAAAAAGAAATAATTATTAAGATTCAAATGAGCACATCCTGGCACGTTTTATAAAATACTGATATTAATTCGAAAGATAAATCATTTAAAACAATACTGAGACTCGGCGAGTAATCATTTGTTATATAATATTCTGGTTTTCGTCACGCAAATACAATTATTTTATACATTTTGATGTCGTACTATTTGTCTGGAAAAAAAAGACGATATAATTAACGATGGCTTTTTCCTCTTTCAGGTACGTTACTTCCCAGCCGCAATCGATATTCATCATATATTTGTAAGTAAACAAGCAACATGCAGCATTGCGCTCATCAGCTTACGTGTAACGAGGCAATGTGAGAATATTAAAATGCTAACAAGCAACAACATTAATTACATAGAAGTGCGTATAACGATGTTGTCCATAATTCGATCGTTTGTTTACGATTTCCGTCTATATGACTTCCCGCTTATTGAATGTTCGATTCGATAATTCAAAAATTATTTACGGATAAAAAAGCCTCTTCACTACAATATGAAATGATCAACCAAGCCCAAAAAAAATTTGATTATAAATTTTTAAATAATTTATAACACTTATTTATTTTATTTTAATCTTTTTGTGCGAAAGAAGAACTGAACATGTATGAAAAAACTATGAATATGAATTATGGATATCATAAACATTTTTCGCTTTTTACTTTGAAGCTTTATTTATATATGCCAATTTGAAGGAATTTATAAAATTTGCAAAATCTTTTTCTTTTTATTAATTTATCTTGTTATTATACTTTCTGTCGTTTATACGAAATATTCTAGGAAAAATATGTTAAAGCCAGTTTCTTTCACATGAATTGAATTTAAAGTATAAAGTTTGGTATTTTAAATATTATTATGTCCTACAAAAAAAAAATGAAGAAATGATGTACGATGACATAGTTCCAAGATACAAAATTTGCGAGAAATATCTGTTTTTGATCGCTCTCCGGGATCGTTCGCAACATGACGGCAGCTTTATGGAAATCCGCGTACTCTCTACATCTAGTTCTTCCTTTTTTTTCGCCGTAGAAGCATATGTTTACGTTTTCTTGCGAAAGTCTCGCATCCCGAGATAATGACTTTTCTACTCGCGCGGAGCAGCCATACCGAGCCAGTGTATTTTCATAACGTCGCGAGTTTCCGCCGTAACCGTAACTATTCCCCGTAGCGGTGGAAAGAGCG
>NW_021853750.1:256532-258222 GCF_003651465.1 Formica exsecta
GAGCGTCGTAAAAAGAATCATTTCGAGAAATCGTAACTAGAACTTTCAAACGTGATCATTCCCGGATGGGAACTGCATATTTTACCGCGAAAACCCAAGATCCTACAGACGCAGATAAACACACTTTTTAACGCCGATGCGGAATTAAAGTTAGGAACGAAATTAGGTAGACGCTGATGCGAATAAAATTTCGGTCGTTTCCTCTTTTAATTTCCGGTTACGTCGCAGTAACAGGAACGATATAAATCCGCGAACGAAAAACCGTGAAAATTACACTAATCAGAAAACCAACTTTATTTTCTTGTAATTGGGAAACCAAATTGTTATTACTTTTTTATTCGTGCTTTTTTTAATGCGAGATTATTATATTTTTGTATAAAATATTGCAATTATTCGATTAACTAATGCAAAATTGAAATTCATAATAATACAATGCGAGAAATGTAAAGTTAAAATATAAGTTCATGGTAGAATAAAATAGAGAAATAAAAAGAAGTCGAGAGTAAAGCTCCATGATGGGACTCTTAATAGGTCTATTAGCATCTACAGTTTTCATTTCCAGAAAAGAAGAGCGTAAGTTAAATACTGTCACAAGGACGAAGAACTAACTCGAAAAACTTATTAAATTATGATTCTTATTCCGTTTTTATTCTAGTGACGATTTCATTTTATCTCCGACAATGTGTTTCTCTTGTAATTCACATTCGTTAATTTTCTTCTCTTCTCGAGAGAGTCTTTTCAAGTCAATTTATCGATTGCTCGTTGATGCGTTGATTACTTACATCATATCGATTGTCTTCAATTACTGACTCATTAACCGATGTTGCATGATAGGTGGAAACGAAACTGAGCGGCATTTTACGCGAGAAATTCAATTATCTCTAAATAATGTATCTATTGACGTGTTTGTATAAACCGTAATTGGGATTCATAATCGCGTTTCAATATTAAAAATTGCGATAATAGCGATTATTATCCGCATTACGCAAAATTAAGTTTTTCAAAGAGTTTCTCTTCATTTTTGCGATGACAAATTAAAGATCTCAAAGAGGGAATAAGAAATTTAATAAGCAGATTATTACTGAAAGTCTGTTTTTGAGAAAGAATTTTTAATAAATAATTATTTTTTATTTAATAAATTGTTTAGATTATATAAATAATTAGCAAATATAGTTTCAAAAGATAATGTACTTTGTAGAAAAGTCAATTAACTCGCCATGAAATTATAACCAAGAATCCTACAAAAAGTGAATCCATTCTTAGAAGCTTTATTGTGCTCGAGCACAGAGTCGCAAAGCTATTATCTCTTTTCTGATAAACTCACATATAGTCGTGGAAATTACACTGTAAACCTGCTGTGCACGGAACGAATTGAACCCTGTCAATATAGAGTTTTTATATACCAATAGAAAAATGCAGTTTATCGTGAATTATTTCCATGATTATGTACATTCATATAATTTCCGTTCTAAAAAAAATAAATTTTAAAGGGAGGAAATGTATGTAAGGAACGAAAATTTAAAACTAATATTAAGCAAGTCTGCAGAGATGGTTACAAATATTTGTAAAACGATAAAATTATGATTAAGAATGTAATAATAATAATAATAATTTCAATTTTTGCTCTCTTCATATCGTGCTGGTTTTTATAAAAATATTTTTTTTTATAAAATTTATATAATTTATAAAA
>NW_021853750.1:259044-277736 GCF_003651465.1 Formica exsecta
TTTTTATAAAATTTATATATAATTTATAAAAATTTTGAGAGTTCCATATTTTTATTATATTGGTGTAATAAAATTCATGATTGATGATGCTAAGAGACGAAAGGGTTCATATATTTTTTATGCAGATAATGGGTGATTAATTGTTTTTATATCACGAAGAGATTCTTGGTTAATGTCGATGATGAGGAGAAGCCGATTTTAATGAGAAAAGTAAATTTCTCATATTATTCCCGCGTCACGGCCCTTAACGATATGATTCATCTTACACGCACGAACGCCTTGTTTTAAAATGATTTATCGCGCTAGTCTGTTTCATGGTTATTACACTTTTCGCTCGCTTTACTCGTAACAATTTTCCAGAAATTAATCTCAATCTCGTCGTTTTGCGTCATGACCGCTTATCTCGTGGTTGCATTTACTAGACAACACCGAATCTAACAATAAATGTGAAGATATTTTATAGTTTATCGACTATTTTGTAGTTTCTGCGAAAAAGAGCTTGATATGTACATATTATTACAATTAAATTAACATTAAGAAAAAAAAATTATTAAAACAATCTTTCTTAGAAAATAATTTCTATAATATTCAAAAGTTTTAATACATTTTTGCTTTTTCTTAAATGACTATAAAATTAATGAAATTGTAATAACTAAAATAAAAACAATTAAAGTAATTATTAAAATGATGTTTCTTGTTTAAATAATTATTTATGTTTCTCAGAAAATTATAATTGATCGCTTTGTATTTTATTGTTGCTTATGGATGAATAATTACAGAAGATTGTTCATTTCCTTTTACCACGATCAGGATTTTCACATTCTTTGTTTTTTGAGCTTATTACGGCTATAAATTGATGCATGGTATCCGATATATCTCTCTATCATCGTCCTTCGAATATCACGTAATGCATATCCTATGTACCCCTCTCGTTTCGCACGTGGAGTCCTTGAATGCGAAGTACGCTACCAGATCACGTTCTCGATAATTCTCGATTATTATTCCTGCCTTGATCTTGGTATCATTGCGTTTCGTCACGCGGCTAATTTGAATAATGACGATATAGGCGATTAATCGCACGCAGTATTTTATATTATTACCTCTAATGGCGCGGTTATCTTACGAAGGAAAGAACGTTCTCGAGGAAGAACGTTCCTCGTGAAAAATGCCCGCAGTTTCGCGTATCCCCGCAGTGACAAATTTCGGGACGGATTTTTGCCTGTCGGTGATATCTCCGTAAAATATGTTACGAAGCGTGACAGTCCTGACGCGAAAGGAATCGTCTAGGAAATGAAACGCATCTTCAACTTTTTTCTTTTCTTAAGTATTCGAAACAAAAACATGATTGCTTTGTGATTTTTTGCTTATTCTTACTTCTAAGAAATATCTTGAATAAAGTTTTACGTTAAATTTCCATTCTGTGTGTAGCTTAATGAAAATTTTGCGATATTTATTTTGTTTAAATAAAAATAATAGCCTTCAGCTATTCAAACTTCTGTTCCATTGATTGATTTAGAGTTGTACTTGAGTAAATACGGCGTAAAATGCTTTTACATTTTTTCCTGTAAAAAGAAGCGTTTCTCTCTCCAATTTCTTTTATATAAAAATTTTGCGCTTAATACGAATATAATACCAACATACGACTTGTGGGAATCGCGACGCGCATTCCACCGTTTTATTTGCGTGCGATTTAAAAAAAAATGTGGCTTAGTAAACCGCGTATTCCGAAAGGATTACAAGTTTGTGTGAATGTTTTACGCTCATGTCGCACCAAAATACCAATTTGCGGATGGCACTTATGGCGGTGGCCATTACGGCAGCGTCACCTTGTTCGGACCCCGCAATTCCGTCGAGTGTTGGCAATTCGAACCGCGGAGGCTTTCCTATCTCGGATATCCGCGTATGTATGCGTATGTGTATGTGCCTGTGGTAATCTCGGTTACCGCAGCGATTCGAGCTATGACACGCCGTATAGACACTCCGGTTGTACGAAAAATTAGGAGGTTGATATCGTCTTTGATGTCACCGTCTTTGGGGCATTTTGGACCAGAGGGCTACTGAACTACCCTTTTGTCATATAATACTGAGAAACACGAAACTGCCAGTCGAGCGATCATTTAAAACGACTTTGTGATGAGGGTGAACCTCACTCGGGGATCTTATCTCGTGTTCACCCGGTAAGAAGAGCGTACTCGAAATGCTCCAGAATAATCAAGCTTAATTTTACAGGATGACAGATGCTTTCACCAAGTCGAAGTTCAAATTAGGATAAGGTTTCTGGAAAGTCCTATATATAGCGTTATTCCTTGCAAAATATAGAAGAAAATAGAAATATAGAAAAAAAATTTAATTTTTATTTTAACAAAATTTTAATTAGCGTTGTAATTATTGTAATTATTATCGGAGAGATTGAAAATTTTTGTCAAATTAAGAGCCCGTAAAAAATTCTAATTTTAAACTTTGTTTAGAATGGATTTAATCTAAACAAAGATCTAAATTGCTAATGGCATAATACTTAGCATTTGACATTAAAAGCTACAATAAATAATATGATATTACTATATTCTAATATATATCCTATAAAATAGTTGTGCTTGTGTAAATGGAGAAACAGCGATAGTATCTCGAAAATCGAGTATACGTGCAAATTTCTTCTATCGTAATATTCCTTCCTGCAGTTCACGTGCATTTGCAAATTATAGGAACTAGAATAACATTTTCGTAATGCATGCGCGAGATAAAAAAGGGAGCTTACGCATAATGGCGTGTAAAGAAATATCTCGGAAATATCTCAGTGAACGCAGATTCCACACACGTATAACCGAGTACTAGATTTTAGGATCCGCAAGCATGCTTACCAATGTGTACCACTATCCGCACCTGAAACAAGTAAATTCGATAGCCACAACGATGTGGCAACGAGCCCACAGAACCACGTGTCCTAGCAGGCGATTGCCGACATTTAAACTGTACATGGGGAGATTTTCAAACGAATTTAATTCGAGATAGTTTCCTTAATTGCAGTTATTTCTATATTATCCCCCTTAAGAAACTATAATCATACACGACAGAAAATGTGAGAAATAAATATAATAGATATGTTTATATACATACATATATAAAATATTAATTATAAATATACACAAATATAAAAATATAATAAACGTCTAAAGAACAGTATTTAAACGTATTTAATATCTCGAAAAAAAATTGTGTTTAAGAACACATATCTAAAGAATTTTTATATTTTATATTACGTTTCTTGAAACATTTTGCATTTGAAGTTTATATTTTCAAATTTCAAGCTTTACATTTTACATTGGTGTAAAAATCATCGTGTTTAACGAATAACGATTACCGGTGATCGCCGCAAAATAATCCGAAATAATCCTTCCGCAGAATGAGTTTCTTACAGTTGCGATACGATCGAACAAACGAATTCTATCAGCGAACGGGTGGGCATTCGCATTCTCTCTATCAGGCAACCAGGTGAAAACGAGCACGTACAAAACAGGGGACAGATAGATAGATAGAGGGGGAGGAAGAGAGAGAGAGAGAGAGAGAGAGAAATGGATCTGTGCTCGGGCCTGTTCAGGCGCGGCAAGAGCAACAGGTTCGACGTTCGCGACACAAAGGAAGTCGTGTCGTCCGGGTTATCGGTTACCGGCTAAACCATGCGTTTGTCTCGATTAGTCGAGAGCGGCGGTTTTGCCAGATCGGCTGTGAATTATTGTCACCGCGAAGATGGTGATATGTTCAGTTGCTCCGACGCTCAGATTGCTACTCGAAACTACTTAACCGGGAATTTATCGCGAACAACGAGACCGGAACATGTCTCGGCGAAGCCTCCTTTTCACGAAAGGGCGAGAATAAGAGAGAGAAAGAGAAACAGACAAAGGAGGGTGGTCGAATGGGGTGACACTTGGATGGGCACAAAATAGCTGGCGAAAAGTTAAACCTGCCAGCTAACCAGGAAGCAACAGGTTCGATAGGCCTGCGTCTAAGACAGTGATTCCTAATTCTACATGGCCGGTGGTTTTTATGCGGGCTCGCAAGTAACTAAATTTCGAATAATTAATTCATTAAGATGTAATATTAAGATGTATATTATGGCTGTTCGAAAAATAACTTTTGAAAAATATCGACTCTAAGAAAAAGAGATATAACAAAGTAAAGGTAAATCGGATGAGCATGCATTTCTTAGAGTTGCAAGGCATATCTTTCAAGAATGCAAAATTTTTTTAAGAGATTTTTTTTAAGGGGAAGAGAAGTAATGTAAAATAAATTTAATTAAAATTTTTTTTAATTTATTTAAAGAAATTTAATTTAAATAGAGCTTTATTTTTATGTGTATCACAGTTAATTATATAATATACTTTATTTGCTAATTTATTTGGTAAAGAAAGGATATATTCTATAGAAATAAATAAAGAGTTAAGAGAACCACTGGTTTAACGAGAAGCATATAATGGAAGGACGCCAACCCTCGATGATAAACTTTTCGACTATTTCTGTTCGGGCTGATGACGACCCTTTTTGTCAGGGTCGAAGTATATTGGCTTTTGAAGTGACCACCGTGTGTGTTTATCTTCACGTCACGTATTGTATTCAGGTCTGTTGTCTGTCAATTTTGTATAACGAGGGACTGAAGAGACATTCTAGTCTTCAAAGTGACACATGGAAACGCTTTCTTTGTTTCTGCATGATTCACAAGCTTAGGAACGTAAATCTTTTTCGGAAGAAGTTTGCTTGACCAGAAAATGTTGGAGATATATATTTTGGGATATATTTTTATGGCACACAACATTGCTATAAGTTTTATCTTATATCTCAGAGAAATAAATGTCGAGAAGACATCTAAAAGACGTTTTAATGTCTCAAATGTCTTGCAGATATTTAAGAAAGAATTTTAAAATATAAAATATTTTAATATTGTTTTTTTTTGTGTGGACAATCTTATGATTTATATTTTGATATTCCGTTTACAAATTATTAAATACTCCACAAAATTAATGAAAGATATCATTGTTTGCCACTAAAGCTATTTCTTAAATTTTCAATACGAAATATTTTAATAGAAATCAAACTGTATTTTTAATATGTTAAATTAAAATATAATAGGAAACTATAAAGAAAATATTTCTCTATTTATGTGTAAATTATAGTGGTTTAATTTAACGGAAGCACCTAATTTTCACCGTTAAACAATCTTAATTATGCCCGGCAATTACTCTTATGAAAGGGAGATTGCTAATTCATGAATGAAAACATTTCATTATTGACGTTTACGAGCTAGCCTGTGTGCGTATGCGTGTATTGGGGAAGTACGGGTAAACATTTATCGCGAAATAACCGGGTGGAGAGCGTCGACAGAGAGAATACTTTCTCGATGAAGCTGTCGGCGAAGTGTGACTTCAGGATTGGTAAATAAGAGGAAAAGAAGATCACGCCATGTGGCGAGAGCGTGGAAATTACGACGTCCGAAACGCGACGACAGAATTTGCGGCGCAAGTTTCTTCGTCGTCCTGATTTTCTCGAGAACGGGATATTTCCTCGCAATACCAAATACATACACCCACACATTTACTTATATATGAATATATATGTATCTCGGTCGATATGTACTTTTTCCTCGCGTAAATAAAGTAAAGACTCCGCTGGGCAAGGCCACTCCTGTAGTGCTCTGACGTGGAATGAAGTTCATTTCGTATCTCCGCGATCGGAGGGAAAGAAGGACCGAAGAGTGGTGCCTTCTCTCATGCCCTCATTTTCTCGCTTCTTCCTGCCCCTCTCTTAGCTCTCGGCACTTTCAAGGAAGTCAATATCTACCGCCTGTTGCTCCCCTTCCTTCAGCACCCCATTCAGTTTCCCTTGTGTTCCTCTCCTTGCCTTATCCATCTTTCTCTCTTTCTCTTATCTCCCCCTTTTTTCTTTCTCTTTCTCATTTTCCATCCCGTCACTCCTCAACTATCCTCGTACCCTCGTCTGGTCACGACAAGCTCAGGGACGCCCTTTCTTTGTAGAACACGATCTTCGACGGGAATTGCGGCCAGATTGAAAGGGCAATTCCGCAATTTTCACTCGATGGTGAGTTGATCGCGTCTCTTTTCTTCGCGAGATAGGGGTCGCGCCACAGACGGGGTACCATCCTTATAGCCTTTCAGCTACGCACAGTCCTTATCGACGATCGCAATTACCCCGAGGAGATTCCCTCTGCCTATCGTACGCGATAACGATAGTGATCTATGGGTGCATTCGCGCGTTATTATTGCTCCGAGTAAAACCTAATCAAACACCCGTATGATTTATAAAAAATATAATAATTGTGATGATATAATAATTGATTTAATAATTTATATGATATCTAATATAATATAATATAATATCATGTTTAATATTAATATAAATAAATAGGATTACTATTATTCACATCTACGATATATTTCGATTCTTTTAGAAGTATATAAAAATTTTGAATATGTGGTTATATATATAATTTTATTTATTACGTTGTGAAATGCACATTAAATATATACGTGACATACTCTTAAATATATACGTCTAATGAAGAGAATGAGTATATATCTCGCATTTTTCTATCTCTGTTTCTAAAGAATTCTATTATGCTCGTAAATTTCTCGATTTTTTGGGGAAGATAATACACTAAACATGATGCGAACGTATGTTTGTCGAAAACGTTTTAGCAGACACGCAAGTCGCGTTTAATAATCAAATACATCGGTCGACATTATTCATACTTAATGTCATTCCATTTCTCTCTGTCTGTCTGTTCGTCTCTCTTTCACACGCATAGAGAGTACAAAATCGTGAATATAATTACGCTGTTCAAAACATGCCAGGATTGTTCCTTTGTCCGACCGGGTGTACCTACCGCGTGTCAACAGACCCTAAACAAAATGAATAATTCAGAGCTCTGGTGCGCGAAAACGCTAGCCAGCTAGCGTGAATTAACGCTTTTCACGATAGCTAATCGTCAGGCGTGACAAAGGAATCAAATACATGCTTCGAACTATTTATATTATAACACGTATAACTTTATAATACTCGGAAGTAAGTGTATTTGTTACATGATTATTATTTATATTTAATCAAGAAATGTGGAAGGAACAATCGAAACATTAAATTGATTTGAATTTTTTGCAAGTTATTGCATCAAAGTTCAAAATTTTCTTTCAATTTTACATATAAAAATGCACAAAGAAGAATATAAACGAAAAGCAAATAAAAAAAGATATTAAATAATATTTCAGAAACTTATGTCGAGATATATTTATTAAAATAGAATGGAAAAAATTAAGCAATTAGTAAGAAAAAGAAATAATTTTTTTATATTGTCAGAAATAATGTAAACCCAAATAATTTTTAATTTTTATTTAAGAGAAATGCGAAAAATAAATTATTTAAGAAAAAGGAAAAATAAAATGTTATATCAGAAAGACAAAAAAAGTAATTTTTTTATATTTTAAACACAAATAGCTATAAAAATATATCACTTGCAGAAAATCAACAATTCTAATAAATCAACATAGTCGTTATGTTTCAACAAACCGATCTTTACAATCGACAATCAGCTCAGCAACAAGTATACTCACACTTCATTTGTCTCCCTCTACTCCGTGTAAACCAGGAATTAGTCCTTTAACACGTTCAGCACCCCGGATTTCCGCTAACTATGCTAAACCTACTTAACGACTATACATTTAACGTTAAAATAATCTCTTTCAATTTCAGTGCTTGCAAGTGAATTTTTGTTATTTTATTCAAGTTATATACTTTTTATTAATAACGGATACAATTTTATAAATAACGTCAACTATGGTTTTTTATATACGGAATATTCCGAAATGAAACATATTTTTACAAGCGAAAACACACATTAAGCCATAAAGAAATTACGTTTACGCTGAATAAATTTTGCAACGCAAAATTGAATTAATTGAATCATATAAATGGATTTCGCTTGATAATAATTATAGTTAATTTTGAATTTTACAAAGTCAATGAATTATATATAAATTAAAATTTTTTTCTTTTTGATTTGCATTGAGAGGGAAAGACAAAAAGAGAGAGAGATCTAATTCTATTAATGATATATTTTAATTAACATGTGCATTCCTGAAAAAAAATATATAAAAAATCGCAAGTATATATAAGGAGAAACTTAAAATAATATTTTTAAGATACAATATTTATCTGTGTAATCTCATTTGTAATATAACTTGTCATCAGTATGTTTATTTGCGCGAAATATCGCTTTATTCTAATTTATAAATAACTATAAATTCACATTCTACATCATTATACATATATTTCGAATTTATCAAATTTTGTAATTATAATGCAACCGAAAACGTGTCCTATTTTGTTGAAAGTGCATCATTATACGCATATATTTCGAATTTATCAAATTGTATAATTATAATGCAACCGTAAATATGTTCTATTTTGTTTTGTCAAGATCTCGAAAACAGAAAATGCTTCAAAAATTGTTATGGGAAAAACAAAGAAAGGACCCCTGGGAACTTCGGTGGTAATGCCAATTATCCGATTTGGTTAAAATTAGTCGATACGATTAATTTGCGAGCCGGATCTACTTTAGCAAATAATAATCTGTATATTAACACAATTGTTTTATTTCGTGCCGCTCTCGTCTACATATGCATCTCTCGTACAGTTAATCCGATAATTACCATATCAGTCAGATATCAGAGTGTGCGTGTAAATAATGCTTGTTTACTACTAGATTCTATGATACTCATTTGGCGAGCGTGACGCGACATTAGTAGCTCATTCTCTCGTGTTATACGTGTTGATTGATACCGTAGCTTTTAACGAAATTTATAAACGAGTACCTGCCGTTTTAAACAAGAGTTACCGTTTCTCAGACAAAGAAATTTTTGATGCAAATTATTTTTTCGTTGACAAACTGGAGATTATAAAGTCGCTATGTGTCAAAATATCAACGCAAGATGAAGAATAGAAATTTTAAAAATATATTGAAATTATGATCTCTTTTAGTATAATATCAAATTTTTAGTGCGTGCACGTGATGTATGTATATGTGTGTATGAAGGTTGTATAATATTTGAGTTTATATCAATCATTAGAAAGCAAACATCTCTCGTACAGTTAATCCGATAATTACCATATCAGTCAGATATCAGAGTGTGCGTATAAATAATGCTTGTTTACTAGATTCTATGATACTCATTTGGCGAGCGTGACGCGACATTAGTAGCTCATTCTCTCGTGTTATACGTGTTGATTGATACCGTAGCTTTTAACGAAATTTATAAACGAGTACCTGCCGTTTTAAACAAGAGTTACCGTTTCTCAGACAAAGAAATTTTTGATGCAAATTATTTTTTCGTTGACAAACTGGAGATTATAAAGTCGCTATGTGTCAAAATATCAACGCAAGATGAAGAATAGAAATTTTAAAAATATATTGAAATTATGATCTCTTTTAGTATAATATCAAATTTTTAGTGCGTGCACGTGATGTATGTATATGTGTGTATGAAGGTTGTATAATATTTGAGTTTATATCAATCATTAGAAAGCAAACGAAATTGCTGCAAAATCTTTAATCGATTTGGAATAGCTTTCTTCCAATAAAAATATAAGCTATAAGCAATTATAAATTTAAAGATTTTTACATACTAGTTTATCTTTTAATATCATTTTTTCTCTCTTTCTCTTCTCTTGATTCAGGCAAATTTGATTTCAACAGAATTATAAACATTTAGTTAAAATATAGAATCCATTTCTTTTTAAATTTATGTATGTATTTTAATTAAAATTCAAAAAAATATATATTCTACGTATTTGTACTTTTAAAAATGATATCGAATATATATTTTATTTTCAATGTATCATTAATCACTAGCATTCAGCATTCGACTGCAATATTTGCATTCACTCGTGCGAGGGCTATTTTTAGATAGATAAATTTTTAGATACGAAAACGAATAAACCTTCAAATTCGGCGTGATTCTTTGTCGGCTCTCCTCTCATGCATCATCGCGCGTGACAAGCACCGTTTAGTTAGAATTGAAAATATTACATAATGAATCTTACTTATTGCCGGCCAATTTATACGAGCTTGCTATGGCGAAGATTGCTCGTTGAATATTTAATGACAAACGGCGGACCACTACCTGGATTGCTATTACATCGTTGACCGAATAATTCTACTTTTGACATCGCGGAACTGAAATTTCTCTCATGTGTGCATTTTGGCTTTATGAATTTTCTATTTCGGCTCTATTGCATATAGGGAATCCGAAAAAGTTCTGTTTCTCCTGTCAGAGATTTTTTAAAATTCTATTAACAATTTTTTTTTCTCCTGATATTTGTGTAAGCTGGAATTCTAATTATAGCGACAAGAAAGAGAACTTTAGAAATGTGGGGAAAGTAAAGTAATCTCAGAGTATAAAAACACAGGCACATGAAAGAAAATATCATTCTCTATTTCCGTGTATGCCTGATTATTTTCTTTATATACTCTAAAATTTTGTGAAGACGCTTTACTCACACGAATAAATCGCGTAATACATGCTTGATTACGTTTGCACGCGCGAATTTATATGATTTAATATTACATTTTCGAAGCGTGTTTATTTTTGCGTACACATACGCGTATTCGAAGGAATGCGGAAAAAAACGTTAGTGATTTTTGGAGCACCGCGAAAAAATCATTCGTAATATTTTATTTCTGATATTTTTAATATTCGTCACTAATTATGCTTCATTTGATTGATAAGTAGTTTCTAATTATTGTTACATTGGAGAAAGAGAAACGTTTACCTTATTTAATTACGCCATTAATATCGTTAACTTCTGATACTTTATTCAACATGTCCACGCTCGCTTTCGGTACCCGAGGAAAAAAAGATTAAAACATTGTGTGTTTATATCTGAGATTTCAGTTCGAGACACGAGGATATAGACAAAATATACAAACACAGCTTTTTTCACGGATACGTATATCGCGACACACAGTTCCTGGAAACGAAACGCGAAGGCTCGCCGGACGATTCCCGAAATTGGTAGGAAAAGGAGGGGATGGGGAGCGAGCTTCAGGTCGTCGCGAGCGTCGCGCAGTACATAGGATGTGTTCCAAAATTCACCACTAGTACTAGAAATCTGTAACATACATAATATGAACTAGAGATTTCCAGTACTGGCAGTGAATTTTAGAACACGA
This sequence comes from Formica exsecta, assembly GCF_003651465.1. NCBI lineage: Eukaryota > Metazoa > Arthropoda > Insecta > Hymenoptera > Formicidae > Formica > Formica exsecta. The sequence continues at coordinate 270,275 of NW_021853750.1, forward strand.
CCATAATTGATTTTTGGACGTGTTCCGGTTACAAAACTTTGAGAGAAAATTTCGAGTTTATGCTTTTAGATTGTCTCAAGCGCATTTCGTTATAGAGATTTAAAAGAAATTATGGCATAATTTACTCACCAACTCACGTATCTGCTGCATATATATCTGTTGTTTCGTCGATGCCGATTCCTATTTGCTCTAAAATTTTGTGAAGACGCTTTACTCACACGAATAAATCGCGTAATACATGCTTGATTACGTTTGCACGCGCGAATTTATATGATTTAATATTACATTTTCGAAGCGTGTTTATTTTTGCGTACACATACGCGTATTCGAAGGAATGCGGAAAAAAACGTTAGTGATTTTTGGAGCACCGCGAAAAAATCATTCGTAATATTTTATTTCTGATATTTTTAATATTCGTCACTAATTATGCTTCATTTGATTGATAAGTAGTTTCTAATTATTGTTACATTGGAGAAAGAGAAACGTTTACCTTATTTAATTACGCCATTAATATCGTTAACTTCTGATACTTTATTCAACATGTCCACGCTCGCTTTCGGTACCCGAGGAAAAAAAGATTAAAACATTGTGTGTTTATATCTGAGATTTCAGTTCGAGACACGAGGATATAGACAAAATATACAAACACAGCTTTTTTCACGGATACGTATATCGCGACACACAGTTCCTGGAAACGAAACGCGAAGGCTCGCCGGATGATTCCCGGAATTGGCGGGAGAAGGAGATGGAGAGCGAGCTTCATGTCGTCGCGAGCGTCGCGAACTACATGAGCCGTGTTCTAAAATTCACTGCTAGATCTTTTTTTACTAGAAATCTATAACATACGTAACTAGAGATTTCTAGTACTGACAGTGAATTTTAGAACACGGTCATAGTTGATTTTCGGCCGTGTTCCGGTTACAAAATTTTGAGAGAAAAGATAATTTTTTGAGTTTATGCTTTTAGATTATCTCGAGCGCGTTTCGTTACGGAGAATGAGAACAAAGAATATGGCATATTTAATTTAGTAACTGTTACGTACTTGCCGTATACATATTTGCTGTTTCGTCAATGTCGATTCCGATTTGCTTCAAAATTTTGTAAAGACACGTTTGCGCGCGCGAATTTATGTAATTTAATATAATTTAATACACTTTTGTAGCGTGTTTATTTTTGCGTACACATTCGCGTATTCGAAGGAATGCGGAAGAAAACGTTAGTGATTTTTAGATCGAATCGCTAGTAATATCTCACTTTTGATATTTTTAATATTCATGATTATTTATGCTTCATCGATTGATAAGTATTTATACTAATTACTATTATATTAGAAAAAAAGGAACATTTTACTTTATTTAATTACGTCATTAATATCATTAATTTATTCTGATACTTTATTGAATATGTCCACGCTCATTTTCGGTAGCCGAGGAAAAAAGATTAAAACATTATGTATTTATTCCTGTGATTTTAGTTCGACGCGAGGATATACATAATATATATATAAACACAGCCTTTTTCACGGATACTCGTATCGCGATACACAATTCCTGGAAACGAAACGCGAAGGCTCGCCGAACGATTTCCGGAATCGGCGGGAGAAGGAGGGGATGGGGAGCGAGCTTCATGTCGTCGCGAGCATCGCGAGCGTCGCGAACTATGTAGGCTGTGTTCCGAAATTCACTGCTAGATTTTTTTAACTAGAAATCTATAACATATGTAACTAGAGATTTCTAGTACTGACATCGAATTTTAGAACATGGTCATAGTTGATTTTCGGCCATGTTCTTACAAAATTTTGAGAGAAAAGGTAATTTTTTATGTTTTTAGATTGTCTCGAGCGCATTTCGTTACGGAGAATGAGAAAAAAGATTTATGGTATATTTAATTCACTGTTACGTACTTGCCGTATACATATTTGCTGTTTCGTCAATGTCGATTCCGATTTGCTTCAAAATTTTGTAAAGACACGTTTGCGCGCGCGAATTTATGTAATTTAATATAATTTAATACACTTTCGTAGCGTGTTTATTTTTGCGTACACATTCGCGTATTCGAAGGAATGCGGAAGAAAACGTTAGTGATTTTTAGATCGAATCGCTAGTAATATCTCACTTTTGATATTCTTAATATTCATGACTATTTATGCTTCATCGATTGATAACTATTTATACTAGTTACTATTATATTAGAAAAAAAGGAACATTTTACTTTATTTAATTACGTCATTAATATCATTAATTTATTCTGATACTTTATTGAATATGTCCACGCTCATTTTCGGTAGCCGAGGAAAAAAGATTAAAACATTATGTATTTATTCCTGTGATTTTAGTTCGACGCGAGGATATACATAATATATATATAAACACAGCCTTTTTCACGGATACTCGTATCGCGATACACAATTCCTGGAAACGAAACGCGAAGGCTCGCCGAACGATTTCCGGAATCGGCGGGTCGTGAAGTACGTAGTTGATTTTCGGCCGTGTTGAGTGATGTATCGGGATGGGAGATCGTCGCGCTTATATTGAGATTAATTCTCTCCTCAAGATAGCGATCTTTATACGATCATTGTATGAATCGCGATTAGCTTCCTCGAACGTCTCTTTCGACGAACATCCCGGCCATTGGCTCGTGAATTATTCACATTCTTTAGACACGTATTTTGAAGGTCGCGTACGTTACGTGAGCATCCCGAATATCAAAATGGCGGTTCCGTCGATCGTCGAAATAGCAATCGCGTGTACGCAAATTTCGAGAGTGCCGAGAAAAAGAAAGCATTGGGCAAAAATGAAGAGATGCCGAAAAAAAGTATCGGGCGATTTTTATGCTACGCTAAGTACGTTGCGAGTGCCGGTGATCCATTAAAATTACATCGCATAATTGAAATGTAAAGTGATGCCGGAAGAAAATATCGCGAGTTGGTCTATACATTTTTATTTTTTACAATAATTATATAAATGCGTATCGGGAGTGTCGAAAACGTGTCACGTGTCGCGAACTTTAAATATCGCGACGCTCGTGAGTGATAATAGTTATTGATAGTGATTTCCAGTCGATTGACCCGGTTACATGTGTAATGGATTATCGATCATCGTAATTTCGGACAGAAAAATAAATGGATCAGATCACGAGAAAAGTGACAACAACTGAACGATTGGTGAGTCCATAATTATGATAAAAATTAATTTAATCTGATGTTTATTCCATATGTGGCGAGTTGACACGATTGTATAGTGATAAATGTTTAATAGTAATTCTCGATTGTATAAATCCCGTTGCATTATATTTTTTCTTTACATGATAACATATGTTGTAATATTAATTCACAATTGTACAAATCACGTTTCTTTATCAATACATTATTGAAAAACATTTAACAGTAATAATTTTATAGATAACATATGTTATCGTGTAAATGAATTATTATTAAACATTTATTATTATATACAATCATATAAACTCACCACATATGAATTAAATATCAGATTTAATTATAAATGACTAGCGTATACTGACACATAAAATTTTATATTGTAAAAGAAAATGCGTAGAATTAATTTTCACACTCGTCTAATGAAATACAGATTAAAAAAGATTAATTATTACTATGTATCAAAATGTCAATTCGATTCGACAAAAATTTGTTTAGGATATGAAATGCGCGTTAAAATTTTTGGCCATATTATACAACGTTCCATCTCTTAAATTGCTGATATCACAAAACATCGTTTAATCTTTCGAATTGTCGCGGATGAATAATCGATTAATTAAGAAAACACGCCCGGCGTCACGACCAAAGGCAGGAGGAATTATTTAAGATCGGGGGAGGGAGGGACGGGGAGGGAGAGGCGCGGCCGTTCTGCTCTTGCGATCGCCAAAAACTTTGCTCATTATAGGTCGTGCAGGCGACGGCGTCCATGTTCGGTGCTCGTTTGAAATAAGTTTCTGTCAAAAAGCGCTCGACAGTTTCCGGGAACTCGGGATCGAATCGGTCGCCAGATATCAAACCGGAGTAATTACCGCGTCGACGGGAAATTGCTACTTAACTGCTAGCTTTTCCGCGTTCCTCTCTCTCTCTCTCTCTCTCTCTCTTTCTCTCTCCTGCGTCCTGAACCATCCGCTTTTATAAATGCGTAATCCATTTCGCAAAACGAGACGACCCTCTTGATATATGGACATATTATACAGAAAAGTTAGATTGTTGTAACGTTATAGAGCTATCAACAGGGCCTATTAATATCGCGTCCGATATTTCTTCGAATATTATGCAACTACAGGAGATTTTATCTGGAAATTGCACGGAAATAATAATTTTATCGTCCCTGAATAAATCATGTATGATCTTATTCTGTCCGTATATTCCTTGAAACATCATTATCGTTGGAAGAAAGATGAAATATAGATATGACCGGGGGCTAATAAGATCAAACTTTGTTTGTTTTATTCTAGTTTCCGGCGAACGTTTTCTTGAATTTTTAAACAATACACCGTATTGTTTTTATCCTCCCGCAGCATTGTAAAAAAATTCACTTTGGTTACATTGGAGTGAACGTAACTTTAAAATGAATTTTATAGTTTGAATTATATTTAATTAAATTATATATATATTTCAATTATGTTCAATTTTATATTTAATGAAATATTTAATATTGAAAAATTTTGTTAAAGAGTGACGATTAATAGAATTCTTGTTGAAAAGAAAGCGACTTCAAATTAGATGAAAAATATATTTACGTGAAAAATTTCCGTGAATTTTGTAGCCATCTTTTTATTTGAAACAATCTTTATTCATTAATTCAACGGCATAATAATTCCTTTGCAGTTGAAAATTACAGAATAACTTTTTATTAGATATATCTCTCGCGCTATTTTTAGATTATTCTGCGATTTGATTAAAAGTAATAAATTTTTATTTATGATCAAAGATGCATTATAATAGAATGTAACGTGGAGCGCAATGCGTTTTGTGCGCGAAAGTTTCTTATCTTTCGTACGTAAATATCTATATATATGACAGGTAACGTTATATTGTTTCTCTTTCTTTGCCATCTCAAGAAACACTGAGAGATAATACTCGTACCAATACCGAATACAAATACTGCGCAATACAATCAGCCATAAATTTTTCAGCAACCTTCCGATCGTAAAATGTGGTTTGCGTTCTTTTTCCATATTACATCGCCTCTTGCCATACAGCACGATTATTCGATAGATATCCGTTAGATATCTAAATATTTTATAACATCCACATTTTCAAATAATTCTCGATATTTCGCGTTACATATTTTAATTATAAAATGTATAAAAGAGAGTTACATTATTATAAATAAACAATATTTATATTTATCTAAAGAGAAAAACCCTCAAAGATATATATGTATATTAGCCGTGTATTTTGAAAGCAAATTTAGTTTTTTGAAATGTGTGGATTTTGATGAATTTTTAGTATAAAAATATTAATTACAATAGCTCGATATAAAAATTTTTTTTAATAGAAACGCATTATAAATAAATTAAATGGTTTTTTTTTCTTTTAGAAATTCTTTACACAAGAAACATTTTTCTATAAAACTTCTTCATTCAGCAGCAAGTAGCGATGTTTCCCTCCGATTTCTTTCTTTAGTTTACTTTTTAAGAGAGGAGAGTAAAAATCTATTTATTAAAGGAATTTGATTAAATTCTCACGATGAAAAAAAAAAAAAGTCAGATATTAAAAGAAACTTTTATGCTAAAAAGTGTTGCTAAAAGGTATTTTAATAAAATATGACAGTATTAATAAAGTAACAAAAAGATATACTCGGATTTGTTGAATTATTATGCTGGCTTTAATATTAACTTTGAACTATAATTTGTTCCATTTTTTATTATCTTTTTTTTTCTTTGTATTATTATTTTTCGATAATTATAAATCGAGTCATACGCACATTGGTGTATTTTTTATTTGTTTTATTCAAAGACCTTTTTTTTTTTTAAATACAATATATTTTCAATCTAACTTGTGTGGGAAATATTGATACACATGCAGCCGTGTAGCAATAAAACAAGAGCGAGAGCCGGACTTCAAAATTACGGTAAACCAGGCTTCAAAACTTTTGGTTAAAATATCGAGGGACAACAGTACACGCGATCTGTTTGTTTTGTCACGATGTGAGCATACAGCCGTAAGAGAATTGACGCAATCGGGCTCGTCAATATCGATGCACTTTGACAGCATCGGGGAGGCCGGTTGATACCGGGACGTATTTATCGTTATTCGATAAAAACGAAGAATTGCCGACAACGCACGGCGACCGGTGAGAAATTCGCGACGTTTTTATCGCGAGTACGGCGGTGCGTGCACCTGAATAACGATGAGAAAAGCGTGCCGCGTCGGGAGATGTTCCTGATACAAATGGACCTTAAATGGACAAAGAATCTTATCGTCGCGTCGACAAAATAAGATCGTTGCGATAAAAGCGATCGGGATAACGAAGGGCGTGCACGAGGTCACTTTACGATATTTTATATCATCGCTAGGGAGTGTCGCTTTGTACGCGAATGTTATACGGCTTCATTTAATATTAATCAACGTGAATTTTAAGCATTACTTTTTGCCGTATCCTCCAAATGCATATATAAAGCACATCAATATTAAGTCGATAGTTAATCCGATTTCGTAGCTGAGATATAAAAGATAATAAGTAGTCTACGTATATCACTTTTAACTCCGAACTGTCGAATGCTATTAGCCGCTTTTTATGGAATTGGAATTACTTTTGCAAAGTTTCGAATTAGATAGCAATGTATATGTGTGCGATTATATAGATGTGAAATTTCTGTCGCGAATCCAACTACGGTTACCGGTTTTATTTAAACTGTTTTTATTTTACGATATGAAATCAATATAAATTGACTGGAGCATCGTCGAAATATCTAAATGCAGTTTTTCCAGGATTTTGGTTTTTTAATATTAATCATACGCATCTATTGACAGTCTGACGGTTGAAAGGCAGATACGGCGAGACACGTTGACAAGTATTGGCCGTAGCCTGGCCTGGTTCGTTCGACAAGAACGATGAGCCGGTATTATTTAGGAAGTTCTCGGCGCACCTGCGCATAAACCCGGGCATTATTACGTCGCCGACGTTAAGCCGCACTGTCGCCCGATTAATTAGCCTCGGACAACGTAGCCGCGCGATTACACGCCGCTGGAGCAGAGTCGGGGGGGGGGGGGCGGCCTGCACATTTCTCGTACGGGCTCGCATAGGGCACCGGCTTGTACTTCATATATCTCTCGACGGGCAACGTGACGTCGCCTTACGCCGTTTTATCACCGCCGCGAACTGCTAAATTCACTTCGGCGAAGTTTGCGCGGGAGCGCGCGTGAAATATACCCGGTGACAGAAATTCGATACGAGAGAGTTCCCCTTCGGTCTCCGCGGGCCACGTAGTACCATAGCGGAAGCTTAAAACCGCT